>NC_088412.1:22466661-22669161 GCF_034236695.1 Oncorhynchus nerka
GGCAAAATGGCTTAAGGACAACAAAGTCAATGTATTTGAGTGGCCATCACAAAGCCCTGACCTCGATCCTATAGAACATTTGTGGGCAGAACTGAAAAAGCATGTGCGAGCAAGGAGGCCTACAAACCTGACTCAGTTACACCAGCTCTGTCAGGAGGAATGGGCCAAAATTCACCCAACTTATTGTGGAAGGCTACCCGAAACATTTGACCCAAGTTAAACAATTTAAAGTCAATGCTACCAAATACTAATTGAGTGGATGGAAACTTCTGACTAACTGGGAATGCGAATAAAGAAATCAAATCTGAAATAAATAATTGTCTCTACTATTATTCTGTCATTTCATATTCTTAAAATAAAGTGGTGATCCTAAATGACCTAAGACGGAATTTTTACTTAAATTAAATTTCAAGAATTGTGACAAACTGAGTTTAAATGTATTTGACTAAAAGGTGTATGTGAACTTCCGACTTCAACTGTATGTATGTATGTATGTACGTACAGTGTATAATATATATCAGTTATTGTATTGTCAGAGCACAGTGCTCTGAATGACTCGAACCCCCCCCTGAAAAACCCAGTTCATTTCATAGAAGGAAAAGGAAACAAATCGCTCCCATTATGTAACCGCTCCCCTTTCCACATTTTCCCCTTCCAGCTTATTTTCAGTCAAACGGTTTGTTTTGTTGTGAGTGAAGGTAGTTGGACTCCTTTTCATGAGCGGTTCAACAGTCCTATTCAGAGTTCCCTGCTCACGGCTTCTTACATAAGAACCCTGGCTGTAGTTGCCATGTTGGGTTGGCGTACCAGCAGCACTATAAAACCAGACTGATGCCTCACAAAACTCCCTCCTCCGGTCTCTCTATAGGCCGTGGTGCTTCAAAAACACATTGCTACACTCACCCTGGCCTGACACGTCCCTGGTTCTGCATTCATTTTAGTCTTAGTATCGGTTTTCATTTTCCCATTCTAAAACAAATAACATGACTGGCAGAGCATTCATTCTATTCAATATGACAAATACCAATATTGGGAGCACACAAGCATAAAGGAATGGTAGATTGTTTTGGCCTTCCAGAGTTTATATCCATCACACGCTTTTAGGGAGCCATAAATTCTCTCTTGGCTGCACAAATAAATAAATAGCTGTTATTATGTCCAATGATCAACTGCCAGCCAAGGCAAGGCAGGATGAAAACTTACTTGTCACAAAATGGCCTTTTTGTGAGAAAATGATCAAATGAGATCACCAAGCTATACAGGGCACTAAGGCTGGGGGATATTTTATTTTCTGACGGCATAGGCCTACTTTCTTTTGAAATTATTGTCAGAAACAGAAGTGGATTTTGCTCGCTTCACATAGACAGCGTCACAGAAATCTCACACCATCCAACTTTAATTTCCTGCTGGCAAGGCAGACCAATCTGAAATCTCATCTACAGACACTAAGTCAGTGAAAATGAGCTCTCAATGAGGTTATTGAAACATGAGTGTAACACTCCTCCACATCCTCTCCCCCAGCTCCATCAGCTCAAACTAAGGCGATGCCCTCATCTCAAATACCAAACTTTACTTTGTGTGTACAGGTCCAGAGAGGAAATACATATTTGTAATGAGTTGAATCATTAGCATCGCTCAGGAAACAGGGAAATGGTCAGTTGTATCTCTTGTACACAGACAGAACAGGAGTGAGTGAAGATACAGTGAAGTCTGAAGACATGACAAATCCCATTACTTCCGGTGGGCACATCAAAGAGCTGAGGTAGGGCCTCTGACTAAAGGGGGAGGTACACACACTCTGCATATTACCATCACTGTCACCCAACCCTGTCTGCTACTGTACTGTCAGGCAGAGAACATCTATGAGTGGCTGTTGGGGGAGACGAAAACAAACATTCACTAGAGACGTTGCATAACCTTTGTTTATATTGCGTAGACCCCACAGACTGAGGAATAGGGGACTACATGAGAAATGGTAATGAACTGACACTATATAGTACATAAGGCTATAAACATCTGTGTCCACCCCATTAGTAATGGACTAGTACCCTCCACTGTGCTATCCTGTTTCACATAAATTAACCATATTCTATAAAACTAGAAAAACTAAAGCTGCTATTTTTGTCAAGTATTTTTTTTTAAAGCCTTAAAAGTGAGTGGAGTTTCAAAATGTCAGTAACTTTCCCAAAACCCCTAGGTTTTTCAGAAGTCATGGTTAGACGATTCTGGATTTCTTGCTCATTCCCTCCCGATTCAAAGAATTTTCCAACCGGGATTTCTGGAAAACCTGTACATTTTGGGAAAATTCTGGAATTTTGCAACCCTAAAAGTGAGAGAATGAGATCTCCTGGATGGTGTGTCTCTAACCAGCTCTCTGCCCTACATTCTAGAGTCAGCAGCACCTTCCAAACACTAATCCCCAAGCAAGGGGCATATACAGAATGAAATTGTGCATATATAGAACTCACTGGAAAATCTTATTGCATTGCCATCTCTGTGGTGCTGTGTATGTTAAAGGCCCAATGCAGTCAAACTTGATTTTCCTGAGATTGGAAAGATACTGTGAAATTGTGAAAATTATGATAATGTAATTTTAGTGTAAGAGCTGTTTGAAAAGACTGCCTGAACTTTCAGCCTGTTTTGGTGGGATGGAGTTTTGGCCTGCCTGGCGACATCACCAGGCGGTATAAGTTAATAGACCAATAACAAAGAGAGTTTCAAACCTCTCTGGCAATGACAGCTAGTTCAGGTTACATATCCCTCCCATTAGGCTCATCCAATTAGGACCCTCACTCAGACCACTCCCAGACAGTACTAGCAAAATTCTAGCTTGAGAAATTGCTCTTTGTTAAGAAGCTTTTTTAAATTGAAAACAATCACAGTAAAGTACTTAATTGTTACCCAGAAATTATTTGAAATTTAGATCAAAACGGCTGCATTGGACCTGTTCACACAGGCAGCCAAATTCAGATCTTTTTTTTCTTCGCACATTTGACCAATCAGATCAGCTCTGAAAAAGATCTGATGTGAAAAGATCGGATGTGAAAAGATCTGATGTGATTGGTCAAAAGACCAATTAGTGGAATAAATTATCAGAATTGGGCTGCGTGTCTAAACGCAGCCTAAATGCAGTTGTTAAATGGCTGTAATTGGCCGTCAGTCTTAATAGGAGCTATTTTGGTGTTTGGATCCAGAGGCCAGAAGTCGTTAGCTACAAGCAAATTAGGTCTCTGTACAAGTGGCATCATCATTATTCATGGGGAATGTTCCAAAAGCGTCAAACAGAAAGTCTCGTTTTTAATGAGGTACTTTTTTTTATACCAGTTCAAATGTACGATGGATACAATTTCACAAAAACATCATGTCAGAAGTTGTCCTCTCAATTATCTTGTAATGAAATCAGCATGATGTTAACATAAAGTGACACGTAATGCAGGTGTTGTGAGCATATTGAATCAAAGAGCCTGTCCTCCAATCAAGCAAATGACAATCAGAACAGGCCATCTGCATTCCTGGCCCTAATTGTGAAATATAGGGACTTAACAAGCTGTCTCTGCTCTCAAACTGTGAGGCTCCTAGTGTGTGAGTTAAAGGTAACTGCCAAAATAGTGGAAACACTTGAGTAAATTAGGCATAAAAGTACACAACCGTTCAAAAGTTTGGGGTCACTTAGACATTTTCTTGTTTTTGAAAGAACAGCACATTTTTTGTCCATTAAAATAACATCAACTTGATCAGAAATACAGTGTAGACATTGTTAATGTTGTAAATGACTGGAAACAGCAGATGTTTTATGGAATATCTACATAGGCGGAAACGGCAGATGTTTTTTATGGAATATATACATAGGTGTACAGAGGCCCATAATCAGAAACCATCACTCCTGTGTTCCAATGGCACGTTGTGTTAGCTAATCCAAGTTTATCATTAGAAAACCCTTTAGCAATTATGTTAGCACAGCTGAAAACTGTTATTCTGATTAAAGAAGCAATACAACTGGCCTTCTTTAGACGAGTTGAGTACCTGGAGCATCAGCATTTGTGGCTTTGATTACAGGCTCAAACTGGCCAGAAACAAAGACCTTAATTCTGAAACTCGTCAGTCTATTCTTGTTCTGAGAATTTAAGGCTATTCCATGTGAGAAATTGCCAAGAAACTGAAGATTTCATACAAAGCAGTGTACTACTCTCTTCACAGAACAGTGCAAACTGTCTCTAACCAGAATATAAAGAATATAAAATTTGATTTGAGTGGGAGGCCCCGGTGCACAACTGAGCAAGAGGACAAGTACATTACAGTGTCTAGTTTGAGAAACAGACGCCTCACAAGTCCTCAACTGGCAGCTTCATTAAAGAGTACCTGCAAAACACCAGTCTCAACCTCAACAGTGAAGAGGAGACTCTGGGATGCTGGCCTTCTAGGCAGGATGACAATGGCCCCATCAACAGGGCACGAGAGGTCATTGAATGGTTTGACAAGCATCAAAATGATGTAAACCATACGCCATGGCTGTCTGATCTCAACCCAATTGAACACTAATGGGAGAATGCCGCGACGCCTGAGACAGCGCTTTCCACCACTATCAACAAAACAAATGCTGAAATTTCTTATGGAAGAATGGTGTCACATCCCTCCAATAAAGTTCCAGACACTTGTAGAATCTAAGCCAAGGTGTATTGAATATGTTTTGGCTTGTGGTGGACCAACGCCCTATTAAGACACTTAATGTTGGTGTTTCCTTTATTTTCGCAGGTTACCAGTACCTCTCAGTTCTTTGATGGACAGTTTAGACATTAACCATGCATTCATAAGTTTGCTCATTAACAAAAAAGAATCAGAGTCTAGAATGTCTGCCGCAGGTGCACAGTGTCCTCTTATGATCCATCTTCATTCTAAGAGGGTTTGCTGCATGTGTGAAAGGGATTGTCATCATGGTCAGACTGAGAAGGAGAGGTGACGGCCCCAAGCCCTGATCTCTTGCTTCTCACTTCAGTGAGTCGGGCTGTTGGGGAGAGATGTTACTGACCACATCTGGCCAGCTACCTTCAGGACTGAGAGTTCAGCCAGGCCGTTTAATCCCGTGTGTAGGTATGATGAGCTGATGGACCAAAACACAAGGTGCACGTCGTTCAGCCAAACCTAGTCTACTGGCCTTCAAGGCATTCAGATTATTTTTGTTTCCATTTCAACACAGTTTCTCTAGTGGTGGGAAACATACCCAATTGTCATACTTGAGTAAAAGTAAAGATACCTTAATAGAAAATGACTCAAATTAAAGTCACCCAATAAAATATTACTTGAGTAAAAGTCTAAAAGTTTTGTTAGAAATATACTTAAGTATCAAAAGCAAAAGTATAAATCATTTCAAGTTCCTTATATTGAGCAAACCAGACAGCACGATTTTATAATTTTGTTTAACCGACAGCCAGGGGCACATCAACACTCAGACATGATTTACAAACAAAGCATTTATGTTTAGAGAGTGCATCAGATCAGATGCAGAAGGGATGACCAGGGATGTTCTCTTGATAAATGCGTGAATTGGACAATTTTCCTGTCCTGCTAAACATACCAAATGTAACGAATACATTTGGGTGTCAGGGAAAATGTATGGAGTAAAAAGTACATGATTTTCTTTAAGAATGTGGTGAAGTAAAAGTAAGTTGTCAAAAATATAAAATAGTAAAGTACAGATACCCCAAAAAACTACTTAAGTAGTACTTTAAAGTATTTTTACTCAAGTACTTTACACCACTGAGTTGCTCTAGCTGAAAAATTGGAGATTACATCAAGGACAAGGCCATGTTTTGGAGCCCGATGGCTCAAGAGCCTCCATCTGCATCCCAAACTATTATCAACTCTATGAGACCCCCCCAAAAAATGTCTACCTATTTCAAATGTTTCTGCACACAATTTCTGGTGGGCACTGCACATCCACAGCAGCTTTAAATGTGCCCACTTTAATCTTCATTGTGATTTACAGGCTCCTTAGGTAACCATGCCAGTCATCTGGAGGGTCCCTTCACTGCACTCGTTAGTGATGGCCAAAAATGTGAATTCTTTGCATTTGTCCCCGTCCTTTTTACCCAGCCAGTGCTATTCCAAGTCTCTGGCTCTCTTTCCCTGCTATAAAGCCTTTATACAGATTATGGATGGCTGCATAAATCCAAGGGGACTATTGGTCATTAGATGTTGTGTGTGGACATGTTTAAGTATACTTGTGGGACCAGAAGTCCCCACAAGAATAGTAAAACAAAAAATTTACCAACCGGCACATTTTTATTAGTCCCCACAAGATCAAATGCTATTTCTAGGAGGTTTAGGGTTACGGTTAGAATTAGCGTAAGGAGCTAGGGTGAAGGTTAGGGAAAATAAGATTTTGTGTCCACACAAGGTTAGTTGTGTGTCCCCACAAGGTTAGTTGTACAAGACTGTGTGTGTCTCGGAGAGGCTTAGGGAGGGAGCAGAAAGACCGAAACAGAGAGAAAGAGGAGGAAGAGTTAGTATGAGAGCCCTTTTGTAGCCTGACATTAAAGAGTCACATTGTAATCTATCAGATAATAGCCTGCAGGTCAGACAGAGTGCCTGGGGAGGAGGCAGCACCTGCTGCCATTCAGTCAAGGTGACAATGTGCCCATGTCACAATGTGCTGATGGCTGCAGTGTGCTGTGCCAAGCCACAGGGGGCCTGAACAGTGCCTCTCATTAAGCATCCTGTATGGAAGTTAGTGTGGGCATCTAGATCATGTAAGACATAAAAACCTCAGTGCAAAAACACAGCATGTAAACTGATTACCTTGACACATCACTCTGCGTGATGTCATTCATTAGGGGACGAAGTGGCACGACAAAAGCAGCACACTGTGGAAGAATTGCCCACATGCCCAGGTAACCTTGCACAGCTGAAACTATGCATGTACATTTACTTTCACACATGACCTTTCCCAGCACTGTGTTTCAAAAGCACAGTGTAGTTGAAAGGTAGAGAGTGAGGAAGAGCGTGTGGTGTAAAGCCAGACAGGCTGTCTCCAGAGCGAAGTACAAACACTCCCAGACTGAGCAGGCTCTCCTTCAAACACCCAGACAGCCAAAGGAATCCCCAGAGACCATCAGTCCCTGCTTTGTATCCAGCTCTCACTGCATCATCCTCTCTCCCTCCCACAACCAAAAACAACCAGCTTTTCATTCATTCCAATTTGTCATCTAGCTCTATTCTGAAGATTACTGTGGAGAAAATGATTTGGCAATCAAAAAGGTTTCCTGACAAACTAAACAGTATAGTTTTACACTAGTGACTAAGTTTAATACAAATTTGGTTATTGGTTCCATAGTCCATATAAAAATGTGCACTTTCTGCTACATTTTAGCTGACACTCTTATCCAGAGCGACTTACAGGAGCAATTAGGGTTAAGTGCCTTACACAAGGGCACATCTGCATATTTTTCACCTAGTCGGCTCAGGGATTCAATCCAGTGACTTTTGGGTTACTGATCCAACACTCTTAACCACTAGGCTACCTGCCGCCTGAAGCTCACCTTTATGAGTAGAACGTAGAAAGAGAAGATATACAGAGAGAAGTTGGTTGCTGACAGAAATGGGTGAGTGCTGGAAATACATTGAAGGGTTTTCGAGGGGCTCTCCAACACCTCCCACCTACTCCTCTCAGATGGAGGGCACATGGTCCTCTTCAGCCTAGAGCCTGGCACCCTGGAGGAGCATGGGCACAGGGCTGGGGGAGGGCACATGGTCCTCTTCAGCCTAGAGCCTGGCACCCTGGAGGAGCATGGGCACAGGGCTGGGGGAGGGCACATGGTCCTCTTCAACCTAGAGCCTGGCACCCTGGAGGAGCATGGGCACAGGGCTGGGGGAGGGCACAGGGCTGGGGGAGGGCACATGGTCCTCTTCAGCCTAGAGCCTGGCACCCTGGAGGAGCATGGGCACAGGGCTGGGGGAGGGCACATGGTCCTCTTCAGCCTAGAGCCTGGCACCCTGGAGGAGCATGGGCACAGGGCTGGGGGAGGGCACATGGTCCTCTTCAGCCTAGAGCCTGGCACCCTGGAGGAGCATGGGCACAGGGCTGGGGGAGGGCACATGGTCCTCTTCAACCTAGAGCCTGGCACCCTGGAGGAGCATGGGCACAGGGCTGGGGGAGGGCACATGGTTCTCTTCAGCCTAGAGCCTGGCACCCTGGAGGAGCATGGGCACAGGGCTGGGGGAGGGCACATGGTCCTCTTCAGCCTAGAGCCTGGCACCCTGGAGGAGCATGGGCACAGGGCTGGGGGAGGGCACATGGTCGTCTTCAGCCTAGAGCCTGGCACCCTGGAGGAGCATGGGCACAGGGCTGGGGGAGGGCACAGGGCTGGGGGAGGGCACCGGTGCCCTTTGCAAACTCATCCTGCCCCCATCTCTGTATCCTGTCAGACACATAAGTACCACAGAGCCAATTAGCTTTCATCTGTCATATGTGACACTGATTCATTAAAACAAGTTTTTTTGTTGTTGCAGGAAAACAAAGCTGTTTTGATGCTTCCGTTTAAGTTATGTATGTTCATGATCATATACGTTAAGGGGTGAAGGCCTGTGGGTGGCAATGACGTAATCACAGTACATGCTCAGACCCGTTGTTTGACAGCTAACCTAAAAACTCTATCCTTGCTTTCTGCAATCTGCAATGGAAATCATTCATTTCAATTTCTGAACCAAATCATCTGAACTTTACAGTATTTAGCTTAGATATGCACGTACTGCCAACTGATTTTGAATGCGTCAATACAAGTACAAAGACGGGATCTAACTGGCATTTTGTGTACGAGTAATTCGTGCATCTCAAATAGGATGTTACTTAACTGACACCTAAGGGTCAAGTAGCAACCAACTATTTGTACTCGTGTTATGATTGTATCTCTTATGTTTCCCTACATATGGTGACAACTATCAACTGCAAGCTTATCAAGTCATCCACCTTTCAAAACAGCTAGATGTTTCAGGCTTAACCAAAATCAGGTACTGCCATCTGCTGTTCAGTTCTTACATTGCATGTCTGACGTTATTAAAGGTTCAATGCAGACGTTTTTATCTCAATATCAAATCATTCCCCGGTAACAATTAAGTACCTTACTGTTAATGTTTTCAATAAAAAATGGTCAAAAAGAAACAAAAATAGCTTCTTAGCAAAGATACATTTATCAAGCATGAATTTTGCTAGGTTTGGCTGGGAGTGGTACACAAGTGTAAAATCCATCCAAGAACCATGGAATACAAGTGTGTGAAGAAATTGGTTTATTGCATGCATTTACACTACCAATGTGAGAAGAGAAGGGTTGGGCCCAGTCAAGCAACCCATAGCAAGTGAACCCGCCTCATAGTCAGGATCAACAAAAGGGTCCTCATCCTCCACTAGCTCCTGAGTGAGGGCCTCAACCCAGGTCTGCTGCTTCTCTTCATCAATGTCATCCTGCCTTCTCTTGTTGCCCTACCCACAGGGCTTAGTGGGGGAGACTAACTCTGGAATAAACAGCAAACATTAACATAGCTACTTCCCCACTACCATTCCAGACAAAACACTGTATGGGAACCTTAAATATACATGCCTGTGGATAAGGACCAGCAGATGCTGGTGCAGATGGGATAGCCCTGGGCGCTCTGCAGAGGTCGGGGCAGGATAGCCAACAGTATGCACTTGGCCCGACGCTTGTGGCCTGATAGACACTGGCGGACTGAACTAGTGTGGTCATCCTCACTAGCAGTGAAAGTCTTCAGCCACCAAAACCTACAGAGAGTAGTCATCTGCAGACATGGTAGGTAAGGAGAAAAAAATAGGTTAAAAAAAGGGCCTCACATATCCAAGACAGACGCAAAGTGAGGACAGCTGCTCATGGAAGGCAAGCACAGCCAGCCAATTTTGACAAACTATTGATTGGCTTGGATTTCTGAACTTTAAATGTTATTAATCATTAGAACCCTGGATTAGTGTTGGGGAAGGAAGGAAGGAATTAAGGAAGGAAGGAAGGAAGGTAGGAAGAAGATGCGTTCTGTCTCCTAGAGATGAACATACTTTGGTGTGAAAAGTGCAAGTCAATCCCAGAATAACAGCAAAGGACCTTGTGAAGATGCTGGATGAAACAGGTACTAAAGTATCTATATCCACAGTAAAAACGAGTCCTATATCGACATAACTGGAAAGGCCGCTCAGAAACTAAGAAGCCACTGCTCCAAAACCGCCATAAAAAAGCGGTTTGCAACTGCACATGGGGACAAAGATCGTACTTTTTGGAGAAATGTCCTCTGGTCTGATGAAACAAAAATAGAACTGTTTGGCCATAATGACCATCATTATGTTTGGAGGAAAAGGGGGGGGGGCTTGCAAGCCGAAGAACAACATCCCAACCGTGCTTCACGGGAGGGACTGGTGCACATCACAAAATAGTTGGCATCATGAGGAAGTCAAATAATGTGGATATATTGAAACAACATTTCAAGACATCAGTCAGGAAGTTAAAGCTTGGTCGCAAATGGGTCTTCCAAACGGACAATGACCCCAAGCATACTTCCAAAGTTGTGGCAAAACGGCATAAGGACAACAAAGTCAAGGTATTGGAGTGGCCATCACAAAGCCCTGACCTTGATCCTATAGAAAATTTGTGGGCAGAACTGAAAAAGCATGTGCGAGCAAGGGGCCAACCAACCTGACCCAGTTACACCAGCTCTGTCAGGAGGAATGGGACAAAATTCACCCAACTTGCAGACTTGTTTTCGAGTTGCTGTGCGTTTTGTTGCCAACCTATTTTGCTACCTGACAACTTTACGGTTTTTACTTTTTAATTACCGTTTATATATATTATTATTTTTCCCCAACTTTTTCACTCCGGACGCTTTATCTGGACACGATTCGTCAGGACCTCCAACAGCCGAAGCTAAGTAGTAACATTAACATGATGCCTTCTAATTGCAGTCGCTGTACTCGCCTTACGGCGAGGATAGCTGTGCTACAAGCCCAGCTTCAGACGCAATCGTTAGGCAAGGGTAATTTCAGTGTAGGAAAGGATGAAACAGCGTCTGTGCCACCAGTAAGTACAGATAGTAGTATAAATCCCCTGGCACAGTCCCCGCAGCCGGACAACTTTCTCACGGTTTCTGGAAGGGAATGCTCAACCGGTGTCGCTCATTAAGCCGACAGAAACTTTCAACCGGTTTTCCCCATTAAGCAGGGAGTCTGAGTCAGAGGCCGAGTCTTCTCTGGTCTCTACTCCTCCCGTTATGGGGTCTGAGACGCCGAAGCTTCCCACCATTAGCTCTGACAAATTGAAAACTCTAGTCATTGGCGACTCCATTACCCGCAGTATTAGACTTAAAACGAATCATCCAGCGATCATACACTGCTTACCAGGGGGCAGGGCTACCGACGTTAAGGCTAATCTGAAGATGGTGCTGGCTAAAGCTAAAACTGGCGAGTGTAGAGAGTATAGAGATATTGTTATCCACGTCGGCACCAACGATGTTAGGATGAAACAGTCAGAAATCACCAAGCGCAACATAGCTTCTGCGTGTAAATCAGCTAGAAAGATGTGTCGGCATCGAGTAATTGTCTCTGGCCCCCTCCCAGTTAGGGGGAGTGATGAACTCTACAGCAGTCTCACAACTCAATCGCTGGTTGAAAACTGTTTTCTGCCTCTCCCAAAAGTTAGAATTTGTAGATAATTGGCCCTCTTTCTGGGACTCACCCACAAACAGGACCAAGCCTGACCTGCTGAGGAGTGACGGACTCCATCCTAGCTGGAGGGGTGCTCTCATCTTATCTACCAACATAGACAGGGCTCTAACTCCTATAGCTCCACAATGAATTAGGGTGCAGGCCAGGCAGCAGGCTGTTAGCCAGCCTGCCAGCATAGTGGAGTCTGCCACTAGCACAGTCAGTGTAGTCAGCTCAGCTATCACCATTGAGACCGTGTCTGTGCCTCGACCTAGGTTGGGCAAAACTAAACATGGCGGTGTTCGCCTTAGCAATCTCAATAGGATAAAGACCACCTCCATTCCTGTCATTATTGAAAGAGATCATGATACCTCACATCTCAAAATAGGGTTACTTAATGTTAGATCCCTTACTTCAAAGGCAATTATAGTCAATGAACTAATCACTGATCATAATCTTGATGTGATTGGCCTGACTGAAACATGGCTTAAGCCTGATTAATTTACTGTGTTAAATGAGGCCTCACCTCCTGGCTACACTAGTGACCATATCCCCCGTGCATCCCGCAAAGGCAGAGGTGTTGCTAACATTTACGATAGCAAATTTCAATTTACAAAAAAAATAATGACGTTTTCGTCTTTTGAGCTTCTAGTCATGAAATCTATGCAGCCTACTCAATCACTTTTTATAGCTACTGTTTACAGGCCTCCTGGGCCATATACAGCGTTCCTCACTGAGTTCCCTGAATTCCTATCGGACCTTGTAGTCATAGCAGATAATATTCTAATCTTTGGTGACTTTAATATTCACATGGAAAAGTCCACAGACCCACTCCAAAAGACTTTCGGAGCCATCATCGACTCAGTGGGTTTTGTCCAACATGTCTCTGGACCCACTCACTGTCACAGTCATACGCTGGACCTAGTTTTGTCCCATGGAATAAATGTTGTGGATCTTAATGTTTTTCCTCATAATCCTGGACTATCGGACCACCATTTTATTACGTTTGCAATTGCAACAAATAATCTGCTCAGACCCCAACCAAGGAACATCAAAAGTCGTGCTATAAATTCACAGACAACACAAAGATTCCTTGATGTCCTTCCAGATTCCCTCTGTCTACCCAAGGACGCCAGAGGACAAAAATCAGTTAACCACCTAACTGAGGAACTCAATTTAACTTTGCGCAATACCCTAGATGCAGTTGCACCCCTAAAAACTAAAAACATTTCTCATAAGAAACTAGCTCCCTGGTACACAGAAAATACCCGAGCTCTGAAGCAAGCTTCCAGAAAATTGGAACGGAAATGGCGCCACACCAAACTGGAAGTCTTCCGACTAGCTTGGAAAGACAGTACCGTGCAGTACCGAAGAGCCCTTACTGCTGCTCGATCATACTATTTTTCTAACTTAATTGAGGAAAATAAGAACAATCCGAAATTCCTTTTTGATACTGTCGCAAAGCTAACTAAAAAGCAGCATTCCCCAAGAGAGGATGACTTTCACTTTAGCAGTGATAAATTCATGAACTTCTTTGAGGAAAAGATTATGATTATTAGAAAGCAAATTACGGACTCCTCTTTAAATCTGCGTATTCCTTCAAAGCTCAGTTGTCCTGAGTCTGCACAACTCTGCCAGGACCTAGGATCAAGAGAGACACTCAAGTGTTTTAGTACTATATCTCTTGACACAATGATGAAAATAATCATGACCTCTAAACCTTCAAGCTGCATACTGGACCCTATTCCAACTAAACTACTGAAAGAGCTGCTTCCTGTGGTTGTTCCATCCTATGTTGAACATAATAAACGGCTCTCTATCCACCGGATGTGTACCAAACTCACTAAAAGCGGCAGTAATAAAGCCTCTCTTGAAAAAGCCAAACCTTGACCCAGAAAATATAAAAAAACTATCGACCTATATCGAATCTTCCATTCCTCTCAAAAATTTTAGAAAAGGCTGTTGCGCAGCAACTCACTGCCTTCCTGAAGACAAACAATGTATACGAAATGCTTCAGTCTGGTTTTATACCCCATCATAGCACTGAGACGGCACTTGTGAAGGTGGTAAATTACATTTTAATGGCATCGGACCGAGGCTCTGCATCTGTCCTCGTGCTCCTAGACTTTAGTGCTGCTTTTGATACCATCGATCACCACATTCTTTTGGAGAGATTGGAAACCCAAATTGGTCTACACGGACAAGTTCTGGCCTGGTTTAGGTCTTATCTGTCGGAAAGATATCAGTTTGTCTCTGTGAATGGTTTGTCCTCTGATAAATCAACTGTAAATTTCGGTGTTCCTCAAGGTTCCGTTTTAGGACCACTATTGTTTTCACTATATATTTTACCTCTTGGGGATGTTATTCGAAAACATAATGTTAACTTTCACTGCTATGCGGATGACACACAGCTGTACATTTCAATGACACATGATGAAGCCCCAAAATTGCCCTTGCTAGAAGCATGTGTTTCAGACATAAGGAAGTGGATGGCTGCAAACTTTCTACTTTTAAACTCGGACAAAACAGAGATGCTTGTTCTAGGTCCCAAGAAACAAAGAGATCTTCTGTTGAATTTGACAATTAATCTTAATGGTTGTACAGTCGTCTCAAATAAAACTGTGAAGGACCTCTGGGCCCTGATCTCTCTTTTGAAGAACATATCAAGACCATTTCAAGGACAGCTTTTTTCCATCTACGTAACATTGCAAAAATCAGAAACGTTCTGTCCAAAAATGATGCAGAAAAATTAATCCATTCTTTTGTCACTTCTAGGTTAGACTACTGCAATGCTCTACTTTCCGGCTACCCGGATAAAGCACTAAATAAACTTCAGTTAGTGCTAAATACGGCTGCTAGAATCCTGACTAGAACCAAAAAATTTGATCATATTACTCCAGTGCTAGCCTCTCTACACTGGCTTCCTGTCAAAGCAAGGGCTGATTTCAAGGTTTTACTGCTAACCTATAAAGCATTACATGGGCTTGCTCCTACCTATCTCTCTGATTTGGTCCTGCCGTACATACCTACACGTACACTATGGTCACAAGACGCAGGCCTCCTAATTGTCCCTAGAATTTCTAAGCAAACAGCTGGAGGCAGGGCTTTCTCCTATAGAGCTCCATTTTTATGGAACTGTCTGCCTACCCATGTCAGAGACGCAAACTCGGTCTCAACCTTTAAGTCTTTACTGAAGACTCATCTCTTCAGTGGGTCATATGATTGAGTGTAGTCTGGCCCAGGAGTGGGAAGGTGAACGGAAAGGCTCTGGAGCAACGAACCGCCCTTGCTGTCTCTGCCTGGCCGGTTCCCCTCTTTCCACTGGGATTCTCTGCCTCTAACCCTATTACAGGGGCTGAGTCACTGGCTTACTGGGGCTCTCTCATGCCGTCCCTGGAAGGGGTGCGTCACCTGAGTGGGTTGATTCACTGATGTGGTCATCCTGTCTGGGTTGGCGCCCCCCTTGGGTTGTGCCATGGCGGAGGTCTTTGTGGGCTATACTCAGCCTTGTCTCAGTTGGTGGTTGAAGATATCCCTCTAGTGGTGTGGGAGCTGTGCTTGGCAAAGTGGGTGGGGTTATATCCTTCCTGTTGGCCCTGTCCGGGGGTGTCCTCGGATGGGGCCACAGTGTCTCCTGACCCCTCCTGTCTCAGCCTCCAGTATATATGCTGCAGTAGTTTATGTGTCGGGGGGCTAGGCTCAGTTTGTTATATCTGGAGTACTTCTCCTGTCCTATTCGGTGTCCTGTGTGAATCTAAGTGTGCGTTCTCTAATTCTCTCCTTCTCTCTTTCTTTCTCTCTCTCAGAGGACCTGAGCCCTAGGACCATGCCCCAGGACTACCTGACATGATGACTCCTTGCTGTCCCCAGTCCACCTGACCGTGCTGCTGCTCCAGTTTCAACTGTTCTGCCTTATTATTATTCGACCATGCTGGTCATTTATGAACATTTGAACATCTTGGCCATGTTCTGTTATAATCTCCACCCGGCACAGCCAGAAGAGGAATGGCCTCCCCACATAGCCTGGTTCCTCTCTAGGTTTCTTCCTAGGTTTTGGCCTTTCTAGGGAGTTTTTCCTAGCCACCGTGCTTCTACACCTGCATTGCTTGCTGTTTGGGGTTTTAGGCTGGGTTTCTGTACAGCACTTGGAGATATCAGCTGATGTACGAAGGGCTATATAAATAAATTTGATTTGAAAATATAAATTTGATTTGATTTGTTGTGGGAAGCTTGTGGAAGGCTACCCGAAACGTTTCACCCAAGTTAAACCATTTAAAGGCAATGCTACCAAATACTAATTGAGTGCATGTAAACTTCTGACCCACTAGGAATGTGATGAAATAATCAAATCTGAAATAAATCATTGTCTCTACTATTATTCTTACATTTCACATTCTTAAAATAAAGTGGTGATCCTAACTGACCTAAGACAGGGAATTTGTACTAGGATTAAATGTCATTGTGAAAAACTGAGTTTAAATGTATTTGGCTAAAGTGTATGTAAACTTCTGACTTCAACTGTACACCCCCCCACTTCTAAAACCAAAGTTGAGCCCCTGCTTTACTTTTCAATTTATATGTTTGACTACTTTTACTCCACTACATTCCTAAATTAAATGATGTCATTTTTACTCCATACATTTTCCCTAACACCCAAAATTACTTGTTACATTTCGAATGCTTAGCAGGAGAGGAAAATGGTCCAATTCACACTCTTCTCAAGAGAACATCCCTGGTTATCCCTACTACCTCTGATCTGGCGGACTCCCTAAACACAAATGCTTAGTTTGTAAATTATGTCTGTGTTGGAGTGTGCACCTGGCTATCCTTTTTTTAAACAATCGTGGCCTCTGGTTTGCATAATATAAGGAATGTGAAATTATTTAGACATGTATCTTTACTTTTGAAACTTAATTATAATTTGGCAATTGCATTTACTTTTGATACTCAAGAATATTAAAAACAAAATACTTTTAGACTTTTACTCAAGTAGTATTTTACAGGGTCACTTTCACTTTTACTTTTAATTCATTTTCTATTAAGGTATCTTTACCTTTACTCAAAAAAAGAAACGTCCTCTCACTGTCAACTGCGTTTATTTTCAGCAAACTTAACATGTGTAAATATTTGTATGAACATAACAATATTCAACAACTGAGAAAAGTAACAGTCAGTATCTGGTGTGGCCATCAGCTGCATTAAGTACTGCCATGCATGTCCTCCTCATGGACTGCACCAGATTTGCCAGGTCTTGCTGTGAGATGTTACCCCAATCTTCCACCAAGGCACCTGCAAGTTCCCGGACATTTCTGGGGGGAATGGCTCTAGCCCTCACCCTCCGATCCAGCAGGTCCCAGACGTGCTCAATGGGATTGAGATCCGGGCGGGTCATGTCAGGATGAGCCTGCAGGAAGGGTACCACATGAGGGAGGAGGATGTCTTCCCTGTAACGCACAGCGTTGAGATTGCCTGCAATAAATACAAGCTCAGTCCGATGATGCTGTGACACACCACCCCAGACCATGACAGACCCTCCACCTCCAAATCGATCTCGCTCCAGAGTACAGGCCTCGGTGTAACGCTCATTCCTCCGACGATAAACGCAAATCCGACCATCACCCCTGATGAGACAAAACCACGACTCGTCAGTGAAGAGCATTTTTTGCCAGTCCTGTCTGGTCCAGCGACGGTGGGTTTGTGCCCATTGGCTGGTGAGGACCTGCTTTACAACAGGCCTGAAAGCCCTGAGTCCAGCCTCTCTCAGCCTATTGCGGACAGTCTGAGCACTGATGGAGGGATTGTGTGTTCCTGGTGTAACTCGGGCAGTTGTTGTTACCATCCTGTGATGTTCAGATGTACCGATCCTGTGCAGGTGTTGTTACACATGGTCTGCCACTGTGAGGATGATCAGCTGTCCGTCCTGTAGCGCTGTCTTAGTTGTCTCACAGTATGGACATTTATTGCCCTGGCCACATCTGCAGTCCCCATGCCTCCTTGCAGCATGCCTAAGGCACATTCACGCAGATGAGTAGGGACTCTGGGCATCTTTCTTTTGGTGTTCTTCAGAGTCAGTAGAAAGGCCTCTTTAGTGTCCTTAGTTTTCATAACTGTGACCTTAATTGCCTACCGTCTTAATTGCCTACCGTTAACGACCGTTCCACAGTTGCATGTTCATTAATTGTTTATGGTTTATTGAACAAGCATGGGAAACAGTGTTTAAACCCTTTACAATGAAGATCTGTGGAGTTATTTCGATTTTTACCAATTATATTTTAAAGAGAGGGTCCTGAAAAAGGCATGTTTCTTTTCTTGCTGAGTTTATAACAATTGAGTACTTTTTCCACCACTGATTTTAGGACCATAATATATCATATATTATTGAAACTGAGTAGGCTACAGAATAAATATAATAAACTGAACAAAAAAGCACAACATTAGCAATAATGTCAACAGCTACTTCTTTACAGGGGAAATTCTTGCTTTGTTTTCTTCTTATTAAAAATACTGTACACATATTCAGCATATGTTATTGTGGGTGTAGTGAAATGCTTGTGTTCCTAGCTCCAACAGTGCAGTAATATCTAACAATACACTACAATACACACAAATATTTAGTATATTTATTTAATTGAGTTAATTAGGTCCATCCCTCTGAAGAGAAATAACCACACTTGGTTAGAGCTTCCGCTACTAGACAAACACCGTCACATGTACGCACACACGGTACTCCAAAGTGGGAGATCATGAGGGGGTGAGGGGGAAGACACTGGTATAAAGCCCCGCTGGTTTCTCTCCAGACCAATCTAGCCAAGCCTTCCCAAGGTGCGCACTGGTGAACGGGAGAGACACACACACAACAATCACAATGAACAAGAATATGACAGTGACACGCACCATCAGCATTGGAACTATAGGCAGTAGTGCAAAACCCAGTTGCGCAGGGATGCGTGCGCTTTTGTGGGCCACCTCCAGCACGCGCTCTCTAGGGAGTTCCTTTGGATCAGACTGCCACTCAAGTAAGGACAACATCTTCAGCAATATTCTGACACCTAGCAGTATTCCACAGTTTACCATTCCCAGTCTTCACCATTCCCAAGAGGATGATGGAGAGGAGGCAGACGAAGGTTTTGGAAGCCCTGAAGTGGACACCGGCTGTTTATCTCTTTCAGCCTCTTCGCTATCTTTATCAGCGTCATCCTCAAACGTTGTGTCTCCAACTGAGCGAAAAGCCCACCGGACCATCTCAGACCCCTTCATCCAAAAGCGGTCTCCCCTCTACAAGGAGAGCTCGTACCCCCGCCCCTACCTGGAACCTGAGCAGTGTCCCGACCCAACGACCAGAGCTGCCCTGTCTCTGCCTCACCTTGCCAAGGTCACCACCCCTTACGGCTTTGTCACCCTGAGTCAGAGCCCTCAGATGGCCAACGAGGAGGCTCTGCTTTTCCAAGCTGGGCTCCGGCGGCTACACAAGGACGAGGACAGTGTCCACCACAGGACACAGGCCATTCACATCAAACACAATGCCTCCAGACGGTCGTCTACTGTCCAACACCTCTCCAGAGAATATAGTATCTCACAGACTGAAGCAGCACCAAAGGAGAAGATACAGCAAACCATCTCCCAGGTATCATCCTCATCCTCCACCGCCTCACAGAAACATGCCACAGGAGTCAAACCTCAATGTCGGCTGTGGGGAGTTCTACGCAAACACTTCACGACTCAGGACATTGAGTGATTGTTCTATCAGAAAATAAGGATAGTAGGATACCCTTTACATTACAGGAAATAACCATCAAGACATTTCTACAGCTTACAGATTTATGTTGATTATGCATTCTCTACTTCAGCATGTTTTGCTAAGGACCCATTTGTAATATAAACAGTATAGACCGTATTTGCACATTTTCAGTTCCTCACATGATAATTCATGTGATGCATTGTATTGGTGTTCTGTCAAATCCAACAATAAAACATTGCATTCATATGAAAGCTGATCATGAATTCATCATTTTGTTTAAATGCCATGAAGAAGCCTTTCATAAACAGTCTCCTCTAAAGACAGGTCAATATATCATGAAATCCAGATGACTGGCTAGTGTATTAGCTATGGCTACACGCTAGATACATTTTTCAAAGATTTCCAATTTCCAAGACGCACTTGTTGGATTTACAATGAATAATAATAATATTGCCCCTCAAAATAAATCCAACTGAGATGGTGTAGGCTATCTCTTGGATTATATCATCATGGTTGTGGATGTGCATTCATGTTGCACTGACCAATGTTAATACTAATGGATTCCAATCCCTAGTCACCTTTAGTCAGCATCAGTGTCAGCAGCAGTGTCAGCCCCCATTCAGACCTACAGTATATAGAGCCCCACTATGGCTAGCCTTATGTCTGTGTGTTTTAAAGGGCCAGTGCAGCCGTATTCATCTCTATATCAAATCATTTCTGGGTAACAATGAAGTTGGCAGTGGTGCAAAAACCTTATTGTGATTGTTTTCAATTGAAATGGTCAAAAAGTAACAATTTCTCAAGCAATAATCTTGTTAGGACTGTCTGTAAGTGGTCTGAGTGGGGAGGGGAAAACTGAAAACTAGCTGTTATTGGCAGAGAAGATTGGAGCTCTCTTTCTTATTGGTCTAAACCGCCTGGTGATGACACCAGGCAAGCAAAAACTCCATCCCACCAAAACAGGCATAAATTTCAGCCGGTCTTTTCAAACAGACATCCATGCACCATCAATAACAACACATAGAATGGCTATATATTTTCAATGGTTTATTACTCTTCAGATGCCCATTTAAAGCTACATATCATAAAGGATCATGTATTTCAGCAACTCAATCTGTTGCAGATGAGACGTTGTACGGCCATACGACCAACAGTCTGTAAAGCTGAAGTGCATATTGTTCAAAGTGTGCTGACGCAACGTCTGCTGTGAGATAGACCCTGTTCTCTGTGGCTCTCATCATATGAGTAGCTCTTAAGGGAAAGGACACTCGCGCCTAATGATGTCTAACCTTCTACTGATACTCATTATATCTCTCTCTCAGATCTAGATTATCATTAAGAGGGAGAGTGCCTCACTGTGGGATAAAGACGAAAGATGAAACCCTATAATTCTAAAACCAAATCACACAAACCCCCTTGTCTGAAGAGCACTAGGCCTAATATATTTCAATAGGATTATCATGTTTCAGGTATGATCCAGGTGCAGACAGTGTTGAAGAAACTAAAGTTTATTCTGTAAACAGGGGCTGGCAAACGACAGGTCAAGGCAGGCAGTGGTCAATAATCCAGAGAGGGTGTAAAGCAGCGGGACAGCAGGCAGGCTCAGGATCAGGTCAGGCAGAGGTCGTTAATTCACAGTAGAGGCAAAGGTACAGGACAGCAGGCAGGCTCAGGATCAGGTCAGGCAGAGGTCGGTAATCCACAGTAGAGGCAAAGGTACTGGACAGCAGGCAGGCTCAGGTCAGGCAGAGGTTGGTAATCCACAGTAGAGGCAAAGGTACAGGACAGCAGGCAGGCTCAGGATCAGGTCAGGCAGAGGTCGGTAATCCACAGTAGAGGCAAAGGTACAGGACAGCAGGCAGGCTCAGGTCAGGCAGAGGTCGGTAATACACAATAGAGGCAAAGGTACAGGACGGCAGGCAGGCTCAGGATCAGGTCAGGCAGAGGTCGTTAATCCACAGTAGAGGCAAAGGTACAGGACAGCAGGCAGGCTCAGGATCAGGTCAGGCAGAGGTCGGTAATCCACAGTAGAGGCAAAGGTACAGGACAGCAGGCAGGCTCAGGATCAGGTCAGGCAGAGGTCGGTAATCCACAGTAGAGGCAAAGGTACAGGACAGCAGGCAGGCTCAGGATCAGGTCAGGCAGAGGTCGGTAATCCACAGTAGAGGCAAAGGTACAGGACAGCAGGCAGGCTCAGGATCAGGTCAGGCAGAGGTCGGTAATCCACAGTAGAGGCAAGGTACAGGACAGCAGGCAGGCTCAGGATCAGGTCAGGCAGAGGTCGGTAATCCACAGTAGAGGCAAAGGTACAGGACAGCAGGCAGGCTCAGGGTCAGGTCAGGCAGAGGTCGGTAATCCACAGTAGAGGCAAAGGTACAGGACGGCAGGCAGGCTCAGGCCAGGCAAAGGTCGGTAATCCACAGTAGAGGCAAAGGTACAGGACGGCAGGCAGGCTCAGGATCAGGTCAGGCAGAGGTCGGTAATCCACAGTAGAGGCAAAGGTACAGGACAGCAGGCAGGCTCAGGATCAGGTCAGGCAGAGGTCGGTAATCCACAGTAGAGGCAAAGGTACAGGACAGCAGGCAGGCTCAGGGTCAGGTCAGGCAGAGGTCGGTAATCCACAGTAGAGGCAAAGGTACAGGACGGCAGGCAGGCTCAGGCCAGGCAAGGTCGGTAATCCACAGTAGAGGCAAAGGTACAGGACGGCAGGCAGGCTCAGGATCAGGTCAGGCAGAGGTCGGTAATCCACAGTAGAGGCAAAGGTACAGGACAGCAGGCAGGCTCAGGATCAGGTCAGGCAGAGGTCGGTAATCCACAGTAGAGGCAAAGGTACAGGACGGCAGGCAGGCTCAGGTCAGGCAAAGGTCGGTAATCCACAGTAGAGGCAAAGGTACAGGACAGCAGGCAGGCAGGCAGGGTCAAAACCCAGGAAACAAGAAAACAGGGACTATAGCAAAGACAGGAGCAAGGGAAACCACTGGTAGGTTTGAACGGGGGGGGACAAGCACAAGGACAGGTGAAACAGATCAGGGCATGACAGAAATAATGGAGCCAGATATTCATTCTCGGAATAATGCCCACTGCAAATTAAGAAAGTTGCATGTACAAGCTTGTTTAAACCTATTCATGCTGACCAATAGGCCTTCAGTGTGCTATTGTTATACCTGTTTTAATTATAATCCCTCTCTGCACTTCAACAATAACAGGTCCAACCTTCCATCTTCCCAAGGACTGAATGTCCAAGTAGAGTGAATGTTAGTCAAGCCAGATACCTTCAATTATGTTCTCCGAGATAAGCCAAATACACTCTGCAACCCTAGATGGACTGTACTGAAATATGAATAGATCTATAGCACCCACAAAATGTTGCATCATTACTAGGAACATCAATTAGAGTGACCACAATGACAAATGGAAATGGCTGACTGTGTGTATGATCCTCTACCATAGACCTAAGCAGGGATTCACTCAATCATAAGCATTATGCACAATGAACATCAGGGTAAATCAAATAAGACAGTTGTAGAGTTGACAAAACAACACAGATCAGACACTTTGTTAAGCTAAATTGTTTATAAAACAAAGACAGTAATAATCTTTACGGGAGTACAGTGTACAACATGAATTCACACGTGCTTGTCAAAACAGATGCATCCCAAAGTAATTGGGGGCAAGCACATTGAAAAAGAAGAAGGCAAAGTACAATGGAGGCAGAGACCAAGTGTGTGATGGATCTAACTAAAAAGGGGAGTGAGAGAAAAAAAGAGTGTGTGAAGTTGGGAGTTTCTTTTTGATGTTCATCCTTATTTTGTAGTTGAGGTTACTGCATAAGTACTGCTATGCCATTACACAGACACTACTTGTAGAGAGAGAGAGAGAGTGAATCAATATCCAATATCCCACGGCTAATGGTTGTATTCAGGCACTACAATGCCCATATACCACATCTCCTAGGCCTTATTGCTTAAGTATAAGTCTTCTTCTGTATTTTCTCTTCCTTATTCTGAAGAAGTTCTCAATAATCATATAGTCAAAGTGTGAAACTAGGCAATGATTTCTCTGGAAAGTTTCTGTTCTGACGATGACATGTTCTGTACTTACCACTAACTCTATTACCAGCCTGTTCAACCGCTCCTTCGTATCACCTGAGATCCCCAAGGATTGGAAAGCTGCCGCAGTCATCCCCCTCTTCAAAGGGGGAGACAACCTGGACCCAAACTGTTACAGACCTATATCCATCCTGCCCTGCCTATCTAAGGTCTTCGAAAGCCAAGTCAACAAACAGATCACTGACCATCACGAATCCCACCGTACCTTCTCCGCTGTGCAATCCGGTTTCCGACCAGGTCACGGGTGCACCTCAGCCACGCTCAAGGTGCTAAACGATATCATAACCGCCATCGATAAAAGACAGTACTGTGCAGCAGTCCTCATCGACCTGGCCAAGGCTTTCGACTCTGTCAATCACCATATTCTTATCGGCAGACTCAGTAGCCTCGGTTTTTCTAATGACTGCCTTGCCTGGTTCACCAACTACTTTGCAGACAGAGTTCAGTGTGTCAAATCGGAGGGCATGTTGTCCGGTCCTCTGGCAGTCTCTATGGGGGTACCACAGGGTTCAATTCTCGGGCCTACTCTTTACTCTGTATATATCAATGATGTTGCTCTTGATCATCCCTAAAGCCAAAACCTCATTTGGCCGCCTTTCCTTCAAGTTCTCTGCTGCCTGCGACTGGAACGAATTGCAAAAATCTCTGAAGTTGGAGACTTTTATCTCCCTCTCCAACTTTAAACATCTGCTATCAGAGCAGCTAACCGATCGCTGCAGCTGTACATAGTCCATCGGTATATAGCCCACCCAATTTACCTACCTCATCCCCATATTGTTTTTTATTTTATTTACTTTTCTGCTCTTTTGCACACCAGTATCCCTACCTGCACATGTTCATCTGATCATTTATCACTCGTGTTAATCTGCTAAATTGTAATTATTCACTGCTATGGCCTATTTATTGCCTACCTCCTCATGCATTTTGCACACAATTTATATAGATAATTTTTTTCTACTATGTTATTGACTTGTTTATTGTTTACTCCATGTGTAACTCTGTGTTGTTGTCTGTTCACACTGCTATGCTTTATCTTGGCCAGGTCGCAGTTGCAAATGAGAACTTGTTCTCAACTAGCCTACCTGGTTAAATAAAGGTGAAATAAAAATAAATAAATAAAACTCTCAGAACCCTCTTACTGTCATCAAGAGAGATTTTTCTTAAAGAGCACCACCCCACCACCAGCGCCCAAGAAGAGGCTGGCTGGCACCCTATCCCTACCAGGGGTCTATCTGTGTCCTATCTCCCCATTGCCTGCTACCCTGCCATTACCAAAACTATGACAACACTCTCTACAAGCCTGCCCCCATCACAGACACTCAGGCCCATGTAGAGAGAGATGAAGAAAGAACAGTCCAGAAGAGCCCTCTCCACTTGCAGCCCATATCTCAACTGAACTTCGATACACCTGACAAACAGCTTCACTATTTCTTCAGCAGTTCTACAATCAGGGGGATATTTCTCAAGGCATTCAACATTGCCACCTACTGTTCCTGAGAAATATGGCACAGCACCTGGAGGCTGGGGTTCTCCTGATGAGAGAATCCAGTGAAGAAGTTGGTGCATTTCAGCTCAAAAATGTCCTCTTCTGTGAAAACTACCAGCCCATGCAGATAGCAGGTTCACTGTACTACAGCCTGAATACCCCAACGTTTCCTGGGAAGATGATATACTCATAATATATAGGTTATACTCATAATATATAGCCTACCCAGTATTCATACTTGAGTCATGTGCACAGTGCAAAAATCAAGCAAAATGCAAACACAGCTCCACCAAATGCAAACAGCCACAATCAAAAATAGGAGATAATTACAAAAAAGTGGTATTTCTATGATCTACCTCAAGCCACAAGTCATGATCTGCACCCTTATGGCAAGTTTGGTAACCCCTAACTCACACGTTCAAACCCCAGTGACACACACTTCCTCTGAACTGCCAACAGGTGTTCAGCAACCCAACAGAATTCAAAGACAACAGCAAACATCCATGAGTTAGAAAGGGCTGTTTTGTAAGACTGTACAATAGAGAAGCCAACCAACTTTGATGCGACTTCTTTACAAAAGGAAAGGCTTTCGGATGTTAATATTTTCTCGTTGGGTTCATTCCCAGGTAAACAGTAAAGTTTCCCCCTCGTCTGATCCTACCTCGCCTAGTGTCGCCCCATGTCAACGTCCAGTAGGCCATTGTATCTTTCCCATCATGACCAGCACTGGAGAAAGAACCTGGAACCAAAACCAAAATCACTTCAGAATCCTCAGTCTGATCATTGTGACAGAATCACCAAATTGAGGCAGACAAAAATCTGAGGACAGCGGTGGCCCGGCCTACAGTTGTTTTACTATTGCACACGGGATACACAGTGACTTTTGAGAGAGACTCAGGGTTGGGTAGGTTACTTTCTAAATGTAATCTGTTACAGTTTCTAGCCTAGTGGTTAGAGCATTGGGCCAGTAACCAAATGGTTGCTGGATCAATTCCCTGAGCTGACAGGGTAAAAATCTGTCATTCTGCCCCTGAGAAAGGCAGTTAACCCACTGTTCCCCTGTGGATGTTGATTAAGACAGTCCCCTGCACCTCTCTAATTCAAAGGGTTTGGGGTAAATGTAGAATACATTCAGTTGGACAACTGACTAGGTATTCCCCTTAGTTACCGGTCCAAAATTGTTACATAACTTTTGGATTACCCAAACTCAGTAACATAATCTGATTAGTACCAGAGGTGTGGACTCGAGTCACAAATATGATGACTTGCAACTCGACTTTGACTTTAACACCAATGACTCGTGACTTAACTTGGCCTTGGGCCTTTTGACTCGAACTGTCTTGATACCCTCCCCCCAAGCCCAAATATAAAAAATGATGCTATTAAAAAAAGTGTGCAGCACATCAACTCTACATTTAACGGATTACAGTTTGAATCGGACAGCAGCCAAACAAATTGTGCCAGTTGGGAAAAAGTTGTGCGTGGCAGTGCAGAGGAACGTTGGCGAGTGAATCCAGATGGAGCCCTTGGAAAGATGATACACAAAATGATTATTTTCGGATATAAAGACGAAGCTGTATCAACAAAAAACAGATTGCAACTTGCAAAACATGCGGGAAGAAATTGACAGACGCAACAACTTCCAACTCTGTTCGACATTTGAAGCTGCACAAAGAATGGTAAGTTGTGGCTAATATAGCCGATAGCTATATAATTTATAACTTTGCTAGTGTAGCATGTAGGCTAACGTAACATTAAATCAATGAGCCTCCACACAGTCAGTCAGTGAGGGAACATGATCATTGCACCCAAGATTGAGCTACAACTGGCTAGGCAGTTGGTAGCCTAAATCCTGCCTGATGTTACTGCTGTTCCTAAAACCATTGACATACGTTAGCCTACAGTAACCACACACAGAGAGAGTGTGTGTGTGTTGAGGTTGGGCAATTGTGTACAAGCCTACATCGCCCGATTGTGCCCTATAGCAATCCTTGATAGTCGATCACTATTGGGGGGGTCTTTCTCATGGCTACCCATGTATTTCCATGAAAACATAACGTTTATTAGAAAGTAAAGCATTCATGATTTGACTAAATGTAATATACTAAGTATTACTCTTGTTAAAAATATGAAATAGTATTACATTTGGTGAAGAGCACATTATGACTTGTTTAGGACTCAAAATTCAAAGTTTAGGACTTGAGACTTGACTTGATACTTGCCTGTCTTGACTTAGGACTTGAGTGCTAAGATTTAAGACTTACTTTGGACTTGTAAAACAATGACTTGGTCCCACCTCTGCTGATTACATTCAGTTACTTTTAGATTACTTTCCCCTTAAAAGGCATTAGAAGAAGACAGCAATGTATATTACCAATTGAAGGACAACTATTGCAGGATAAATCAATGTTAAAGTTTACATAGCTGGCCCTATATGAATGTTAAATTTTACATTATGGCTTGGTTGTGTAGACTCTTCTAACTCATCGCTTTTTACTACATTTAACTTTGCTAGTCTGTACATAAATATATATAATTTATAAATCCAAAAATGGATGTAGCAACCACAGATTGGCCATTTAAGTTTACCAAAAGTGTGCTAGTTTGAGCATGTGTCCATTAGACCTATGGATACATTTTTTATCAGCATGAATTAGATTGAGCAATAAAAGCCACACTTTTATTCCATAGGCTGGGATCCGCACTATGCAAGAGCGCATTTTTCAATGGCTGTCCACTGGTTTCAAAAACAATGATTGATAGTTTAAACTTCTTGAATTCAACTATTATTGGGATCAAATACACATTTTGATTTGTGAACAGCAATCCACAACAACCACAATCCGTAAGGCGCAAATAGCTAAATGAGAGCGCAGCAGTGTGATTCACATCAATAATAAGTGATATCCGTATCGCCGTAGACTACACCACTGCTGTCATCCTTACCTCCAAGTGTTAATTCAAGTTGAATAATCTTTGGATGCCAACAGCATTCGCACTATTGGAAGACATAGTTTGGACTGTAGCCTACAAAAGTCTATTCCTGCTCTTTTCCCGCGATCCATCAAACACATTTGGTGTCATCATACTGTAGTGGCTTCTGATTTGTCAGACTCGCTCAGGTGGAACAAAATTAAATATGCGCCTTTTTAAAATTTTGATATGAATGTCATTGAGAAAACAGAGAAGTGTCATATTTTTTTCAAAAATGATTTTTGAATTTAAAAGTAATCCTCGAAGTAATCATCTAGTTTTTCACAAGTATCTGTAATCTGATGACAATATTTTTGCTGGTAACGTAACCAATTACAGTTACCGTTTTTTGTAATCCCTTACTTGTAACGGACTCCCCAACCCTGGAGAGATAAACCAACCAGAAGCTACTTTGGAAGACTTTATACAAGAGGGAAGGGTCCTGCAGAGCTTTGAACTACTAGCCTATGAGAGGCAAGTTATTTTTATTTCTACTTTGCACATTCTTCCACTGCAAATTGTATTTACTTTGCCACCATGGCCTTTTTGTTGTTGTTGCCTTTACCTCCCTTATCTCACCTCATTTGCTCACATCGTATATAGACTTGTTTATACTGTATTATTGACTGTATGTTTGTTTTACTCCATGTGTAACTCTGTGTCGTTGTATGTGTCGAACTGCTTTGCTTTATCTTGGCCAGGTCGCAATTGTAAATGAGAACTTGTTCTCAACTTGCCTACCTGGTTAAATAAAGGTGAAATAAAATAAATAAAATAAAAAGTGAGTAGTCTGCTGCTACAGTTGGCCTTGGGGTTGCAACACCTGTGCAGCAACGCAGCCACCTGTGTGAGGTCACAGCGCTTCTTACTGGTATGGTCAAGGGGTGAAAACAGAGAGAGAGGAAACAGCAGGAAAGGCAAATTATAAAAATAAAAACATGCAATCAATGCCAGGCACTGTGGCATATAAAGCAGGAGAAAGTGGGCACAGTGCCATATAAAGAAGAAGAAAGTGGGCACAGTGCCATATAAAGAAGGAGAAAGTGGGCACTGTGGCATATAAAGGAGAAAGTGGGCACTGTGGCATATAACGAAGGAGAAAGTGGGCACTGTGGCATATAAAGAAGGAGAAAGTGGGCACTGTGGCATATAAAGAAGGAGAAAGTGGAAGAAGTGAAGAGTTCTTAGAGTATGATAAAGCAAAGATAAAGGGAGTGATTCAGACCCTATGGAGTGATTGGGGAGCCTCTAATGTGGTGTTGATCCATAACCTTACTTCTCATGCTGCTCCATCCATACAGTCTCAGTTCTGAGCATTGCTAGAGTACTGCCTGTACCTCCCTGACAATGCTACCTCTCAGCAGACAGAGTTCAGATGATGCCACCTAGAACTCCCCATATCTACCATGGCTTCTCCAGCTCATCTCTTGGCTTCAGGATAGGTGTAATGGGCTACAGATAGCAAACATAGTTTGGAACCTGCAGGCTCTGCTCTGGGGTCCACGTACTAAGCTCTTCAAGCTAAATCCCACTGGACCTTTCACTCTGCAGTGTCAAGCAGGCCCTTCTGTTGCTGAAGCTGGCAGAGACAGGGCTGATTCAGGACCAGCTCAGTCTGGATTGGGAACGCTTACTGTGTCTGCAGTAACTCTCCTTCATTGACTCCAGGACTGTGATGAGGACCACAGCACGACTAAGACTAGACCAGTGGACCAGAAGTTGTCATTATTCACAGCAATACTCATATTTCAAATACGTTAAAGTTCACTGCTTCACTGATCCTCAAATGTAAAATGTGGATGATTTTAAACCTTCATGTATCTGGAATGCATAAAAGGTTAGCTTATTTCTCCATTAAAAGGTTAGCTTATTTCTCCATTAAAAGGTTAGCTTATTTCTCCATTAAAGGGTTTTCCAAGGATAATAACTACATATCAACTCCATATCAAAAAGCCCAAATTAAAGCCATTTCAAAATGTACACCTTCCTAATATTGAGTTGCACCACCCTTTGACCTCAGAACAGCCTCAATTTGTCAGGGCATGGACTCTGTGACTCAATGTGTCGAAAGCGTTCCACAGGGATGCTGGCCCATGCCGACTCCAATACTTCCCATAGTTGTCAAGTTGGCTGGATGTCCTTTGGGTGGTGGATCATTCTTGACACACACAGGAAAATGTTGAATTTGAAACACTGCAAAGTTGCAGTCCTTGAAACACAAATCCTTCTTTAACCCGTCCCCACCCCTTCATCTACACTGATTGAAGTGAATTTAACAATTGACATCGATAAGGGGTCAAAGCTTTCACATGGATTCACCTTGTCAGTCTATGTCATGGAAAGTGTAGGCCGTCATTGTAACTGACTTGCCTACTTAAAGGTTAAAGATTTTTTTTTTTTAAAGGTGTTGCTAATGTTTTCTATACTCAGTGTATATGCACTTAACCTTTCATGGATCCAAGGAGCCCCATTAGCACACAGTAATGATTTTAAAACATCAACTTACGGTGCACTAGGTGAAATTCAACACCGACAGACTGATTTTAAAAGATGATGCTTTTAAAACTGGTATAACCCTCTGGTCTACATAGGCCAAATGTTACTTCTTGTACAATTCTTTACATATTTCACTGCGCTGTATCCAATCCATACAACATAACTAGAAATCAAAATCCACTTGTTAAGGTGAGCACTTTTATTCGCACACTTGTTACATGCAGATTTCAGTCAAGTGAATCAAAACTAAAACAAAATAATTCATGCACACTTCTTTTTTTTTTTTTTAAACTAAACATGAAAATCAACTTGAAGTAGCCAGGGGAAAAAAACTAGTTACATGAGTATGCAGCATGGAAATTACCATATATATTACATCCTAGAGATTATCATTGTGGTGGATGGGGGAGGGGGAAATGCGCACTACACATGGAAATTATTACAGTGGTGAGAAAACATTTTCCAGATGTGTCCATTCCTGGTTTAACATTACACACTAGTGCAAATGTCATTGTAATACAGCACATCAAAGGTAATAAACAAAAACAATCTCACAGGAAACCTAAACCTCACTGAGTTTTGATAATATGCATTTTCCCTAAGTGATAGAGTGGGATGGGGAAGGGTACATAAAAGCAAACTTGTGTGTGATCAGTTATTCGTCGTCAGAGGAGTCTCGTTCGATGCTGTAAGCCATGAAGAAAGCGTCAGGACGGGTAGGGACGAGGGGATGACCTGGTCTCACAATCTCAAAGCCCAGGAAGCTGAAGGTACGCAGCAGAGATGCTGGAGCGAGAGAGAAGGTAGTGTGAGAAGACTCAAAAAAAAAAGTATAAAAAGAAGGGTTGACTGGACACACACACAGGAACTTACCTCTGTCGTCTCGGTTCTTATGGAAGCAGATGAAGACATGGTCAACTTGCAGCTTCTCTTCCGCAAACTCCAGCAGGAGAGCGAAACTGGAGAAGGGAAGTAAATCACTGAGCTATTAAGGCAGTGCAATAGAAACAGAGTCCATCTAGCAAGAAACAACCATGTAAAACAGGTTTAAAGACATCATCCAGCGATAAAAAATATATATATTTCAAAAAGGTTTCCTATTGTAAAGCAATAGGAAACCTGTAAAGCAAGTATAACTAAATACAGTAAAAAACACATAAAGGGTAAAAAAAAGACATTTAGAACAAAATAAGGTTTTAGACAACTGCAGAAAGAGTAGGGCATTCAAGGTGGACTAATGGGGATTGGCCTCCGCTTGCTTGAGGAACAATACAGAAAATAGTAAATGCCAACTATTTCATGAGGATACCTGGACCACCTATAGAGATGTGCCTTTTATTAAAGGGTCACCTGTTTTGAACGTTATATTGTTTTTGTGCATCTCATAGATGTTCTATAGATTCCCAGGGTCATTTCATGTGTATCTGAGTTATTGGCGTTCAAGCAGACAGAAATCCGGACGGTATGATGTAGTACTGCAATAAAGTCGCTCTCATTACAATGAAAGTTAATAGGAAACGACTTTTAGATTGCGAAAACGTCTATCATACGACAGATTTCAATATTGGCCGATGTCGTAACTCGAGAGGATGCCTTCTTGAATGAGCCATTGGTCATATTTTTTTGCGATATTCCTACCTCGAGAAAACTGTAATTTAATAGAGGGTCTAGCTAATTTTCCTATACGTCTGCCTCTTTAGTCAAGGGTGCATTGCATTGTTGCGGTTACCAATCGCGTTCACGTTGTCATGCTGGGTCACAAAGTTGGTAAGCTAAATCATCACACAATCCCTTCTCAAAGTGAGGGTATATGTCAAGAAACGTGCCTATTTCCCGCGAAAGTACCTTATGTCTCGATTCCAAAGCTAGTTATCTTACATCTCTGAAAAGATTTGTAATGTTGTACTTCTTGTTGACAAAAATTTGTGCCAATGTTGGGAATTTTTAGATGGTGGCCAAGACTCCCATTCACTTCTTGAAGGAGAGCGCTCTTTGTCCCAGAATTGCCCAGAATGCACCACACGGCACATTGACGTAGCATGGGCAACGTTTCCCTATCTCCTCAAAAGTATATCTGTAGTTGTGAATGTTGGACTCTACTGAGACACATCGATTTGCAGATTGAACATGGTGAGATTGTTGACTCCTAAATTGCCTAATCAAACGGCACTAACTAGCTACTTTACATGCTGATATTATCTTTACGATTATTGTGTGTAGCTACATTTTCTAGCTAGCAACCTAGCCAGCCCCTAAAGAAAGCATTGCATTGTGGATTTTGTTGTCGACTTGAGCGGCAACAGATTCCCACAATAATTTACCACGTTGCTACCAACCTTATTATACCGCCAAAATGAAACCTTTGTTCACAAAATATTGTTCTCACATATTAGTGTTAATTAACTAAAGGAATGAGTTGTTTTGGGTGGATTTTCCTTTAAGTAAAATCAGGTGATAAATGAGCTGAAAAGGAGAATGTAGGAAACCGGTCGACAAAAGAGGTTGCATTTGCATTGGATGACTGACCTGTCTTTGCTGCCCTCAGGCAGAGCTCCAGGGGGGATCTCGATGTAGATGTTCCTCCCTTTCAGCGCCCCCCTCCAGACACAGTGCTTGCCCACTGAGCGACGGGGCTCAAAGAGCAGGAAACGCACTCTGCCGTTGATGGGTGGAGGCTCCTCAAGAACCAGCAACCGAGCATCCTGCAAGATTTATTTTTTTAGAAATTAGTGGGTACGAAGAGAGGTTTGACACAGGTATGTATCCTAATGCCAGAGGATGTGAAGGAGAGTGGACTCACAGAGTAGAATAGCTTAGCTGAAAGACTGCGATCCCGCTGGTCATTTCCTCGCCCACCTGGGATCTTCAGGGGTGGGCGAGGGGCATCAGGAACACCACAGAGGCCCCGGACAGGGGTTACTGCAACAGCGGGAACACCGCCTCTGACTGGAGGTGTTGGAGAACACAGAAGAACAGAGCCATTATTACTAAAGGAGTCATACAACTTTTACATTGAGCAATATATTTCACCTTCGGAATATATTCATAGCCCTTGACTTATTCCGTACTTTGCTGTGTGACAGCCTGAATTCAAAATGGATTAAACACATTTTTCCTCACCTATCTACACAATACCCCATAATGACAGAGTGAAAACATGTTTTTATAAATGTTTCCAAATTTATTGACAATAAAATAAATAAATATCGTATTCACACCCAAGTCTATATCACTGTGTTTAAAAGAAATTGGACAATATGGCGGTATTTTAATAATGAAAGTTCTAAATTTACTTTATAAGTGGTGGTTGACCCTAGGGTGGCAACACATACATTCTAAGTGATTTCAATGGGTCTTTCTCCATTTTGATTGAATTGAACCGTATAAAACCATAAATAGTTTCGCATTTATCAATTTCTTGTGCTCATTTGAAATCATTTCCACACTCCCATGTAGGGCTGCATGATTTGGGCAAACAAATTATTTTTTTCCCCTTCTTTTACATTTTTTTTTACCCCTTTTTTCTCCCCAATTTCGTGGTATCCAATTGTTGTAGTAGCTACTATCTTGTCTCATCGCTACAACTCCCATACGGGCTCGGGAGAGACGAAGGTTGAAAGTCATGCGTCCTCCGATACCCAACCAGCCGTACTGCTTCTTAACACAGCGCGCATCCAACCCGCACCAATGTGTAGGAGGGTACACCGTGCACCTTGCAACCTTGGTTAGCGCGCACTGCGCCCGGCCCGCCCCCGGAGTCGCTGGTGCGCGATGAGACAAGGACATCCCTACCGACCAAGCCCTCCCTAACCCGGACGACGCTAGGCCAATTGTGCGTCGCCCCACGGACCTCCCGGTCGCGGCCGGTTACGACAGAGCACAGCTGGCGCTGCAGTACAGCGCCCTTAACCACTGCGCCACCCGGGAGGCCTAGGCCTAATTCTTAACCAAATGTTGCAATTGCGATTTGGAGCAAATCACTTGGGAAAGTGTTGGAATCATGGAAATAGAATGATTATTCTAATTCTATAGTTAGAATATAATAGCGGGCACTTTGAATACAGTGTTTGTCATGACAACGAATGAAAATACCAGGGAGGAGTTATTGTGACAGGGTAAGAACCAAAGAGTTGACAATGGGAATCTATAATCTTTGGCTACATTGAATATCCTCTTAGCTGCTTCATGTTGCTAACATACTCATGCTTTGCGTATTCCTCTTTTATTTAGAAGATAGTTGCACATGCTGATTTAGGTCTACACCATCACTGGTATTATCAGGCTGTATAGCTAGTTACGTTTGCGCTGACTCAGTACATTTATTAGCTAGCTAGTCAGCCAGCTAACTATTGATTAGCATTAGCAGCTAACAACTTAGGCTCAACTCACTAAGAAACTAGCCGTTTGCAGATGTAAGAAACACAAACTAATTGTGTAGTGTAATTATATAACGCTAGTGGAGCGCTGGGTCAGTAACCAAACGGTTGCTGGATCAAATCCCTGAGATGACAAGGTAAAAATCTGTTGTTCTGCCCCGAGCAAGGCAGTTAACCCACTGTTCCCAGGCACCGATGACGTGGATGTTGATTAAGGCAGCCCCCACACCTTTCTAAAGCCAGCAAAAAAAGAAATGTCCCTTTCAGGACCTGGTCTTTCAAAGATAATTCGTAAAAATCAAAATAACTTCACAGATTTTCATTGTAAAGGGTTTAAACACCGTTTCCCCATGCTTGTTCAATGAACCATAAACAATTAATGAACATGCATGCACCTGTGGAACGGTCGTTAAGACACTAACAGCTTAGACTGTAGACAATTAAGGTCACAGTTATGAAAACTTAGGACACTAAAGAGGCCTTTCTTCTGACTCTGAAAAACACCAAAAGAAAGATGCCCAGGGTCCCTGCACATCTGCGTGAACGTGCCTTAGGCATACTGCAAGGAGGCATGAGGACTGCAGATGTGGCCAGGGCAATAAATTGCCATGTCCGTACTGTGAGACGCCTAAGACAGTGCTACAGGGAGACAGGACGGACAGCTGATCGTCCTCGCAGTGGCAGACCACATCTGCACAGGATAGGTACATCGAAACATCATACCTGTGGGACAGAAATGTCTGGGTTCTTGTAGGTGCCTTGGTGGAAGGAAGAGTGGGGTAACATCTCATTAAGAACTGGCAGTCCATGAGAATCTGGTGCAGTCCATGAGGAGGAGATTAACTGCAGTACTTAACTGCTTTGGGAACGGGGGCAGTATCGAGTAGCTTGGATGAATAAGGTGCCCAGAGTAAACTGCCTGCTACTCAGGCCCAAAAGCTAGAATATGCTATGTATATGCTATATATGCTATATAACGCTATTTCTGAGTTGTGACACCTCTCCTTCGGAAAATGGCTGTATGTTTTTCTGTGACTTGGAGCTGACCTAACATAATCGCAAGGTGTGCTTTCGCCATAAAGCCTTTTTGAAATCAGACACTGTGGCTGGATTAACGAGAAGTTTCTTTAAAATGTTGTATAATACTTGTATGTTTGAGGAATTTTAATTATGAGATTTGTTGTTTTGAATTTGGCGCCCTGCAATTTCACTGGCTGTTGGTTAGGTGGCACGCTAGCGTCCCACATATCCCAGAGAAGTTAATGCAGCTGGTGGCCACACCAGATACTGACCGTTACTTTCGATTTTGACCCCCCTTTGTTCAGGGACACATTATTCCATTTCTGTTAGTCACATGTCTGTGGAACTTGTTCAGTTTAGGTCTCAGTTGAATATTATGTTCATACAAATATTTACATGTTAAGTCTGCTGAAAAATAAACGCAGAGTTTAGTTGGGTTAAACGTGTAAGACACATTTCAGTTGAATGCTTTCAGTTGTACAACTGACTAGGTATCCCCCTTTGAATTTATATTAAGGAAAGTGAAAACAGCATTGTTGTACATTCTTTGTAAATTCTTCAAGCTCTGTCAAATTGGTTGTTGATCATTGTTAGACAGCCATTGCCATAGATTTTCAATATGACTTAAGTCAAACCTGTAACGAGGCCACTCAGGAACATTCAATTGTCATCATAGTAAGCAACTCTGGCGTATATTTGGCCTTGTATTTTAGGTTATTGTCCTGCTGAAAGATGAATGTCTCCCAGTGTGTTGGAAAGGAGACAACCTGGTTTTCCTCTAGGATTTTCCATGTGCTCTATTCAGTTTATTTTTATCCCCAAAAAACTCCCTAGTCTTTGCCGATGACAAGCATACCCATAACATGATGCAGCCAAAATTCAGGACAAAGTTAATTTGTTTACCAAATTTGATGCAGTTTAGTGCCTTATTGCAAACCAGATGTTAACTGGATGTTATGTGTTCTATCACAGCAATTAAACTCAGTGTTCTAAAGTCACTATTGGCCTCATGGTGAAATACCTGAACGGTTTCCTTTCTCTCCAGAAATTGAGTTAGGAAGTACACCAGTATCTTAGTAGTGACTGGGTGTAATTAATAACTTCACCATGCTCAAAGGGATATTTAATGTCTTTGGGGGAAAGGGGTGCTAAGCTGACATATGGAATTGTTTTAAAAATGGTCATACAATGGTTCATTTAGGTATTTGATTTTAGGACCGCTTTAGGTATCAGATAAATATATACATTTTTTTAATTGATAGAATATTGATATTCGCATTTACTACTAAAGCCCATAGAAACACATTGAATAACACATTAATAAAATGGCAGAGGGTCAAAAACTAAATTAACTGGTGTGTCAATCAACTCTGGGGGGTTAAACACTACTCCTGAATTTATTTAGGCTTAACATAAAAGGAGTTACTTATACTTATTCACTCAAGACATTTCAGATTTTAATTTTATACTGAAAATATAAAAAACGCAACAATTTCAAAGATTTCACTAAGTTCATATAAAGAAAATCAGTCAATTCAAGTAAATTAATTTGGCTCTAATCTATGGCTTTCACATGACTGGGAACACAGATATGCATCTGTTGGTCACAGACACCTTAAAAAAGATAAGGGTGTGGCTCAGAAAACCAGTCAGTATCTTGTGTGACTACCATTTGCCTCATGCAGCGTGACATCTCCTTCACAGAGTTGAACAGGCTGTTTGATTGTGGAATGTTGTCCCACTCCTCTTCAATGACTGTGTGAAGTTGCTGAATATTGGCGGGTAATGGAACAAGCTGTCGTACACGTCGATCCAAAGCATCCCAAACATGCTCAATGGGTGACACGTCTGGTGAGTATAAAGGCTATGGAATAACTGGGACATTTTCAGCTTCCAGGAATTGTTTACAGATCCTTGCGACATGGGGGCTGTGCATTATACTGAAACATGAGGTGATGGTAGATGAATGGCAAGACAATGGGGCTCAGGATCTCATCATGGTCTCTCTCCATTCAAATTACCAGCAATAAAATGCAATTGTATTCATGTCCGTGGTTATGCCAGCCCATTCCAAAACCCCACCATGGCACACTCTTGACATCAGCAAACCACTAGCCCACATGACCATCTGCCCGGTACAGTTGAAACCAGGATCCACCGGTGAAGAGCACACTTCTCCAGCGTACCAATGGCCATCGAAGATGAGCATTTTCCCTCTAAAGTCGGTTAATGACGCAGAACTGCAGTGAAGTCAACACCCTGGTGAGGACGACAAGCATGCAGATGAGCTTCCCTGAGACGGTTTCTGACAGTTTGTGCAGAAATTCTTCAGTTGTGCAAACCCACAGTTTCATCAGCTGTCCATGTGTCTGGTCCTAGAAGATCCTGTAGGTGAAGAAGCCAGATGTGGCGGTCCTGGGCTGGCCTGGTTGCACGTGGTCTGCGGTTGTGAGGCTGATTGGACGTACTGCCAAATTCTCTCAAATTGGAGAAGGCTTACGGTAGAGAAATTAACATTCAATTATCTGGCAACAGCTCTGGTGGACATTCCTGCACTGCATGGTAATTGCACGCTCCCTCAAATTGACAGCTGTGGCATTGTGTTGTGTGACAAAACCGCATATTTTAGAGTGGCCCTTTGTCTCCAGCACAAGGTGCACCTGTGTAATGATAATGATGTTTAATCAGCTTCTTGATATGCCACACCTGTCAGGTGTATAGAAGATTATCTTTGAAAAAGAGAAATGCTCACTAACGGATATAAACAAATTTGTGCACAAATTGAGAGAAATAAGCTTTTTGTTCTTATGGAACATTTCTGGGATATTTTATTTCAGCTCATGAAACATGGGACTAACACTTTACATGTTGCATTTATAATTTTTCTTCAGTAAACATTTCTAAAAAGATAATTCCACTTTGACATTATGGGGTATTGTGTGTAGGCCAGTGACAACTATTTAATCAGCTCAAAATTCAGTCTGGAACAACGTTTGGAAAAAGTCTAGGGGTGTGAATACTTTCAGAAGGCACTGTACCACATCACTTCTTACTATTAATAGATGCATTGTTTTATAAACATTTCAAAGCATGCTCATCCGTATGTGGTTTTCGGGGTAAATATAGCAAAAAATTACAGCAGGTAAAAAAAAAAATGTGTGCAGTGCCTAGTGGACCAAAATGTTAGTTTCAGTCCCTGGTGATGATTCAATAAACAAAATGACTGCCTTCACTCAGCTTGGTTGTCAGAGATGGCTGCCATGGTGACTGATTCCCTGTTGACATATCACTGATTAAGCAGAGTGAACTGTCACAGTGGGAGTAGCCTATGGGGGAAGAGACGAGTGCCACTGTCTGCATCATTTCGGGAAACAACGTTAATGGAAAAATACTGAGAACAATTTCAGCTACCCGGGCTAAAAATTAGGGTGGCAAAAAAAGGTGAAGTTCATAACCTAATTCAAGTCTGCACTTGCGACAAAAAGGCCAACCTCTTACATCACTGAGACATGTGCCAGATTACCAACTGCACTGATCAGCCATTTTGCCTAAACCACAACAGTGTGATCTTGTCCATAATAAGCTTTTCTATTGGGGTTGCGCTAGCAGAACTGAGAGTAGGTCTATTCTCCAAGCAGGAACAAAACCCATAACCCATTAGCGGTGGTGTTACTGTTCAGACTCTCATATGCAAACGCCACTCCAGTGTTATATGTGGAGCAGACATGTGAAAGCAAAGTAAGAACCATTGTCAACCTTGGGAGCTCAAAATCAGAGTAACAGTGATATTAAGTATGAGCGACGTCATAGGCTCATCACTACGGTATATTGACTGGAATCACTTGTGGTTCTAGTGAACGAGGTTCCTTTGGAAACAACCTGACCAGATAATTGCAAATAAAATCCAACTAGCATCATTATGGAAAATCCCTGGCCGTTCACAATCCACCTGTAAATTGTTACCACAGATTCAACTGCACTGCTATTCTACACCATTCACAAAATTCCTCAAAATACCCAGACACAAACCATTCATGAAGCGCCTTAACTTGACAGCTGGCTTAGTCAGGTGGGAGATGAGTCCACCTCTTGCGTAACAGCCTTTACCAGTTGAATGAATCTGATGTGGAAAAATACTGCCTGGCAGAAGATAGAATAGATATTTGGCCAAAGGGGAATGATTTTGGGGCAGTTATGGACACCTTGCAACCTGTACTCAAAGCACTTAAATGGTGGTGCTGGGGACTAAGTTTCAAGAGCCCTCTTCCTCTAGCAACAGACATTTAGCATTATGCTCAATGCCCCACCCATACAACAAACCATAACAGCATTTCATACCCATTGGGCACAGACTTGACCAAAACGTGCAAATAGTGCTGTGTCTATTCTGATAGAAAACTATACTACACAAGTCAACAGTAGTTGTACTTAGTGAGACTCAGACTGCCGAGGCTAATCATGACGATTTGCAACTATTGAGAATAATCAAATGGAAAATACTCCATGGTGAGCCGACTTGTGTTAGGGCAAGGTCTTTAGTGTTGTCTAGGTTTTATTGGTCTATACAAGTTTTAATTCCCACAGATGAGAAGGGATGTAAATTCTGATAGGGTTAGTGTACACTGCTGTTCCTTAGCTGGGTTGTTTTTAGCTAAATAACCAACTTTTAGACTGCACATCCTGTACTTTGGTTTTTAGGCACAAGTACTGACAGGGAAGTGAGCCAATAGGCAAGTTAACTAGTTGTCACTCATGTTACCTAGCTAACCTAGGTCGAAAGTATATTGTCGACCCAGTCAAGTCGTCACAGGTTTTTATTGGCCAAACATATGCGAGTGGACATATGGTATTGATACCTGCAGGTGAGAAGCTACAAGTGTTGAAGGGTTGCAAGCTACATATTTGCCGCAATGGCTAGTAGTCGCTAACTAACTGGCTGTGTGACTCTTGCTTAAAACGCACTGTCACTACGTTTCTAGCTACTAACGTCGACAAACGTCTTCCAGAACATTCGACGAAATAAGGTGTTAATCTAATTATCCCAACATTATTGTGAAAACATGTTGCCGTGGCTAACGTTAGTTGGTTTATTAATGCATCGCAAATAGAGCAATTAGCGTTAAACCGTGCATTGACAAAACCAAAGTAGTTAGTCAAAGAACGAGCTGGCTAGTTAGGTTACCAGCTAATGCTAACTAGCTACCTAACGTTAACCCGTTAGCCAACGTCGTCAGCATAATGCTAAATGACAATTTGTTCGATATAAACAGCAACCAACTTTAATAACATTATACAGACTTCAATTAGAGCTAAATATAGTCAACTTTGAGATAAAAAGGCAGTTCGGCACAATATTGTTCCACTGACTTACATAATATCAACTGTAAACAAGTTGCTATCGGAGTAAGGTTACAGTTAGCTAGGCCTCTGCTACTGACCCAATGAGTAATCATAGTCCTTCTGACAATTACAACACTATCTCAACTTACCTTTCACTCTCGGGGTTATTACCGGGCAGTTCGTTAACTGGCATTGTGGATGTGGTTTTCTCTTTTTCTCTGACAAAACAGTGGCTATTTAATATCGTCTGAAGGTTGGATTTAACCATAAGGCCAACAGCGTCCAAGACTGCAGATCCCTTTTGCTTCTATCCTCACCAAATATTTTTTCTCGTAGGCTCAGGCTGCCACAGCATAAGGGGAGGGCTGCTCGAGTCAGCAGTCACAAAGGAAAGGGAGTGTCCTAAAACCACGACGTTTGATGAATTAAACTTTGGAATTAAACCATAGAATTGGGAATGACAATAATTTAATAGGATCTCTATTGTCGTGACTGTACTTTCATTAATCTGATGACTGTTATTTATCAAATCAACTATGTTTAATTATTACCCGATTACCTGAATCATGTAACAATTAACTCATTAGGATTTGGGGGACCACAAGAGCGGTTCTTTAAGGATCGTACCGTTAAAAAAAAAAGTGTTATCCTAAAATGACATACAGGCAGTTAGATTTGGGTATCTCAGGACCTGAAGCAAGGATATGAGCATTATTGGTGTCATTTAAACGGAAACACCATGGTGGCAAAGTAAATACAATATAGCAAGTAAAACACTGGAGTGGTAGATTTGCAGTGGAAGAATGTGCAAAGTAGAGATATAAATAATGGGGTGCAAAAGAGCTAAATAAATAAATACAGTAGGGGGAGAGGTAGTTGTTTGGGCTAAATTATAGATGGGCTATGCACAGGTGCAGTAATCTGTGAGCTGCTCTGACAGCTGGTGCTTAAAGCTAGTGAGGGAGATAAGTGTTTCCAGTTTCAGAGATTTTTGTAGTTCGTTCCAGTCATTGGCAGCAGAGAACTGGAAGGAGAGGCAGCCAAAGAAAGAATTGGTTTTGGGGGTGACCAGAGAGATATACTTGCTGGAGCGGTTGCTACAGGTAGGTGCTGCTATGGTGACCAGCGAGCTGAGATAAGGGGGGACTTTACCTAGCAGTGTCTTGTAGATGACCTGGAGCCAGTGGGTTTGGCGAAGAGTATGAAGCGAGGGCCAGCCAACGAGAGCGTACAGGTCGCAGTGGTGGGTAGTATATGGGGCTTTGGTGACAAAACGGATGGCACTGGGATAGACTGCATCCAGATTATTGAGTAGGGTATTGGAGGCAATTTTGTAACTGAGGAGGAGCGGTAGGATGGTCAGTTTTACAAGGGTATGTTTGGCAGCATGATTGAAGGATGCTTTGTTGCGAAATAGGAAGCCAATTCTAGATTTAACTTTGGATTGGAGATGTTTGATGTGAGTCTGGAAGGCGAGTTTACAGTCTAACCAGACACCTAGGTATGTGTAGTTGTCCACATATTCTAAGTCAGAACCGTCCAGAGTAGTGATGTTGGACGGGCAGGCAGGTAGCGATCATATGAAGAGCATGCATTTAGTCTTACTTTTATTTAAGAGCAATTGGAGGCCACGGAAGGAGAGTTGTATGGCATTGAAGCTCGTCTGGAGGGTTGTTAACAGTGTCCAAAGAAAGGCCAGAAGTATACAGAATGGTGTCGTCTGCGTAGAGGTGGATCAGAGATTCACCAGCAGTTAGAGCGACATCATTGATGTATACAGAGAAGAGAGTCGGTCCAAGAATTTAACCCTGTGGCACCCCCCATAGACTGCCAAAGGCCCGGATAACAGGCCCTCCAATTTGACACACTGAACTCTATCAGAGAAGCAGTTGGTGAACCAGGCGAGGCAATCATTTGAGAAACCAAGGCTGTCGAGTCGAAAGCCTTGACCAGGTCAATGAATACGACTGCACAGAATTGTTTTTTATCGATGGCGGTTAAGATATCGTTTAGGACCTTGAGTGTGGCTGAGGTGCACCCATGACCAGCTCTGAAACCAGATTGCATAGCGGAGAAGGTATGGTGGGATTCGAAATGGTTGGTAATCTGTTTGTTGACTTGGCTTTCGAAGACCTTAGAAAGGCAGGGTAGGATGGATATAGGTCTGTAGTAGTTTGGGTCAAGAGTGCCCCCCCCTTTAAAGAGGGGGATGACCGCAGCTGCTTTCCAATCTTTGGGAATCTCAGACGACACGAAAGAGAGGTTGAACAGGCTAGTAATAGGGGTTGCAACAATTTGGCAGATAATTTTAGAAAGGGTCCAGATTGTCTAGCCCGGCTGATTTGTAGGGGTCCAGATTTTGCAGCTCTTTCAGAACATCAGCTGAGTGGATTTGGGAGAAGGAGAAATGGGCGAGTTGCTGTGGGGGGTGCAGTGCTGTTGACCGGGGTAGGGGTAGCCAGGTGGAAAGCATGGCCAGCCGTAGAAAATTGCTTATTGAAATTCTCATTTATTGTGGATTTATCGGTGGTGACAGTGTTTCCTATCCTCAGTGCAGTGGGCAGCTGGGAGGAGGTGTTCTTTTTCTCCATGGACTTTACAGTGTCCTAGAACATTTTGAGTTTGTGTTGCAGGAAGCAAATTTCTGCTTGAAAAAGCTAGCCTTGGCTTTTCTAACTGCCTGTGTATATTGGTTTCTAGCGTCCCTGAAAAGTTGCATATAACGGGGGCTGTTCGATGCTAATGCAGAACGCCATAGGATGTTTGTGTGTTGGTTAAGGGCAGTCAGGTCTGATTAGAACCAAGGGCTATATCTTTTCCTGGTTCTAAATTTCTTGAATGGGGCATGCTTATTTAATATGGTGAGGAAGGCATTTAAAGAAAATAACCAGGCATCCTCTACTGACGGGATGAGATCAATATCCTTCCAGGATACCCCGGCCAGGTCGATTAGAAAGGCCTGCTCGCTGAAGTGTTTCAGGGAGCTTTTGACAGTGATGAGTGGAGGTTGTTTGACCGCTGACCCATTATGGATGCAGGCAATGAGGCAGTGATCGCTGAGAGAGGTGGGTGTGGAGCCAAATACAGCAGTGGGGTCAAACTGTAGATCCCAGTTCCTACATTTGAACATAAACATTGATTGTATCAAATTAAACTATGCTACATTTTTATCTCTGAGACCCTCAGGATGACAAATCAGACCAAGATTACTGAATGTAAGTACATAATTTACCTTCAGAAATGAATGTATCAAACCAGTTGCCGTGATAAGTTGTTGTTGTGCACTCTACTCAAACAATAGCATGGTATTTCACTGTATTAGCTACTGTTAATTGGACACTGCAGTTAGATTAACAATAATTGATGCTTTCTGGCCATAAAAGACATGTCTATGTCCCGGAAAGTTGGCTGTTGTATACAACGTCATTCTAGTCACATTAGTAACAACCGTCCCGGTTTAGGGACACCCACCCTGTAGAGGTTAAAGAGTTACCATCTCCCGAATTAAAAACGAAAAAAGGTCTCCATCTATCACATCCATAAACAGTCAATTTATAATCTCGTATCAAATCATCATTCTGAAGAGTCGTAACCTCATGCATCTGCAAAACCTGAGCCTTACTTATGATTCAGTACGACACAAATTGGTTTAATTATTTATTTACTAGCTAATTAAATGGTAACACAGGGTAGACATACACACTTAATACATTAGAAACAGGTCCCTAGCAGACTGACAACAACATGGCTGCTTGTACAAAAGCGATAGAGGTGGGCAGGGGGCAGAGAGACAGAGACATAATACTTTGGTACATTTAGAAACTACTCTCACAGTGATCATATACTTTGCACACAAACCGCCGCCCGATTGGAGTAAGAAATCATGAATGTATTTACGTGTAAATGCCTAGGTTCTTTGTGTATTTGTCGGAATCAGGCCTTCTTGGAAAGAGTGTTGGTCCTTTTCGTGGCACGCTTGTAAGGCTCCGATTGTCCGAAAGAGGCAGGCTCGAGGTCAGAACAGGCACAGGTTCAGTGATCAGGTCAGAGGACAAACAGTACAAGGGGATAGGCAGGCTCGAGGTCAGAATAGGCTGAGTGGTCAGGCAGGCGGATTCAGGATCAGGACAGGCAAGGGTCAAAACCAGGAGGACTAGGAAAAACCACTGGTTGACTTGGCAAAACAAGATGAACGAGCACTGAGAGACAGGAAACACAGGGATAAATATACCGGGGACTAATAGGTAAAACAGGTGACACCTAGAGGTGGGTGGAGACAATCACAAAGACAGGTGAAACAGATCAGGGCGTGACAAACCATTTCCTCCTATAGTTTCTAAAATCATGTCCCTCTCAATGAAAACACTCATCAACGAGCATTTTATAGCAAAGCCCATCCTCCTGGATGTTCATGACCAACAGAAGTATGGAATGGGTCACAAGGTTACTAATAATTCACAGAAAACAGTATCTGCTAGTAAATACTGTCCTCATTGTGTTGAGACCAGGGTCTGGCCCCGAGCCATAGCTCCATGTGTACCTTATAGAATAGAAACACCAACTCATGCTATGGAATGCGGTCTTGTTAGGTTTATCACCCAAAGCATCGTAAATATTCTGTCAGTGTTAAATCTCGCAGAGGCACATCCTCAGTAGAACACACACAGATGAAAGTGTTCTAAGAACCCACTATTCTGTTGCATAAAACAATTTGATGCAATAACAGCATAATAACAATCTTGTAATTTCCCCACCATACAGAACACTTTGTTGTATAGTTAGTCTGTAGCAGCAATCAACAGTATACATTGCATTCGGAATGTATTCAGACCTTTTACACATTTGGTTTAAAAAAAATAAAAAGATACTCAGTCTACACACAATACCCCATAATGAAAATGCTAAAACAGGTTTATAGACATTTTTGCAAATGTTTTAAAAATTTAAAAATAAACTGAAATACCTTATTTACATAAGTATTCAGATACTTTGCTATGAGCTCAGGTGCATCATGTTTCCATTGATCATCCTTGAGATGTTTCTAGAACTTGGAGTCCACCTGTGCTAAATTCAATTGATTGGATATGATTTGGAAAGGCACACAGTTGACAGTGCATGTCAGAGCAAAAACCAAGCCATGAGGTCGGAGGAATTGTCCGTAGAGCTCCGAGACAGGATTGTGTCGAGACACAGATCTGGGGAAGGGTACCATCCAGAAGGGCAACCATCTCTGCAGCACTCCACCAAATCAGGCCTTTATGGTAGAGGCCAGACAGAAGCCACATGGCAGCCCTCTAAGAGTTTCACAACATGAGAAACAAGATTCCCTGGTCTGATGAAACCAAGACTGAACTCTATGCTCTGAATTCCAAGCGTCACATCTGGAGGAAACCTGGCACCATCCCTACAGTGAAGCATGGTGGTAGCAGCATCATGCTGTGGGGATGTTTTTCAGCGTCAGAGTCTGGGAGACTAGTCAGGATCGAGAGAAAGATGAACACCCCAAAGTAGAGAGAGATCCTTGATGAAAACTTTCTCCAGAGCGCTCAGGACCTCAGACTAGGGGGGCGAAGATTCACCTTCCAACAGGACAACGACCATAAGCACACAGCCAAGTCAATGCAGGAGTGGCTTCCAGACAAGGCTCTGAATGTCCTTGAGATGCTCAGCCAGAGCCCAGGCTTGAACCTGATAAAATGTCTCTGGAGAGACCAGAAACTAGCTTTGCAGCAATGCTCCCAATCCAAACTGACAGAGCTTGAGGATCTGCAGAGATGAATGGGAGAAACTCCAAAAAGAGGTGTACAAATAGAGTTAACATAATTTAAAATACTACTTAAGTAGTTTTTTTTGGGTATCTATACTTTTAACAACTTTTACTCCAATACATTCCTAAAGAAAATTTACTTTTTACTCCATACATTTTCCCTGACACACAAAAGAACTTGTTACATTTTGATTGCTTAGCAGGACAGGAAAATGGTCCGATTGACACACATCAATACAACATCCCTTGTCATCCCTACTGCCTCTAATCTGGCAGACTCACTAAACACAAATGCTTTGTTTGTAAATGATGTCTGAGTGTTGGAGTGTGCCCCTGGCTGTCCGTAAATTTAAAAAACAAGGAACTTGTGCCGTCTGGTTTGCTTAATATAAAAGGAACGTAACATGATTTATACCTTTTGATACAAGCAATTGCATTTACTTTTGATACTTAATATTTAAAATCAAATACTCTTAGAGACTTTTACTGTAGTATTTTACTGGGTGACTAACTTTTACTTGACTAACCTATTAAGGTGTCTTTACTTTCACTCAAGTATGACAATCGGTTACTTTGTCCCACCACTGCCAAGCTTGAAACATCATACCGAAGAAGACTCGAGGCTGTAATCACTGCCAAAGGTGCTTCAACAATGTACTGAGTAAAGGGTCTGAATACCTATGTAAATGTAATCAGTTTTATGTGTAATACATTTGAAAATCTTTCTAAAAACCTGTTCTTGCTTTGACATTAAGGGATATTGTGTGTAGATTGATTCAACACCCCCCCCCCCCCCAAATAAAAATAGTCCATTTTAGAATAACAAAATGTGGAAAAAGTGAAGGGGTCTGAATACTTTCCGAATGCACTTTAAAATCTCTCCAGTGCTATATTTGTATTTTTTTTCAAAAGCTCTCAGCTGTGCCTGCCTGTCAGGGACGAAGGCATCTAAAGCAGGGCAGGCTATAAGACACTTACCAGTGAATTGCAATCAATTTCCACAAACTTCTCCCTCCATAGGAGAAAAAGTCACAGGTAAGACTCATTCTGTTATCTGTTGAGTTCTTATAGGTTTGCATTAGAATGTAGTTTGAGAATAATTTGACAAGGACTGTTATTTGACTGATGTCTATTTTAAGAAATGTTTTATTGGTCTATGCCTCATGCTTTATTGCGACTGATCGTGTCCTTGACATCAGCATAAACATGGTGCTTTCAGAAAGTATTCACACCCTTAGACTTTTTCCACATTTAGTTGTGTTACAGCCTTAATATAAAATGTATTCAATTGAAAATTTGTGTCACTGGTATACACATAATACCCCGTAATGTCAAAGTGGAATTATGGAAAGCTGAAATTAGTAAGAGTATTCAACCCCTTTGTAATGGTAAGCCTAAATAAGTTCAGAAGTAGAAATGTGCTTAAGTCACATAAGTTGCATGGACTGACACTGTGTGCAATAATACTGTTTAACATGATCTCTGTACCTCACACATACAGATAATAGTAAGGTCCCTCAGTCGAGCAATGAATTTCCAACACCAAAATGACCAGGGAGGTTTTCCTGTGCTTTGCAAAGGTTACCTATTGGTAGATAGGTAAAAAAAAAAAAAAAGAAGCAAAAAGCAAACATTGAATATCCCTTTGAGCATAGTGAAGTTATTAGTTACACTTTGGATGGTGTATCAATACACCCAGTCAATACAAAGCACAGGAGGTTGGTGTCACCTTAATTGGGGAGGACGGGCTCATGGTAATGGCTGAAGCAGGGGATTAGTGGAATGGAACCAATCCATTTGCTCCGTTCCAGTCATTATGAGCAGTCCTCCCCTCAGCATCCTCCACTGCTACTGTACAAAGAAACAGATGTCCTTTCTAACTCAGTTGCCGGAGAGGAAGGAAACTTGCTCAAGGATTTCACCATGAGGCCAATGGGGACTTTAAACCAGTTAGAGTTTAATGGCTGTGATAGGAGAAAACTGAGGATGGCTCAACATTGTAGTCACTCTACAATACTAACCTAATTGACAGAGTGAAAAGGAAGCCTATAAAGAATACAAATATTCCAAACATGCATCTTGTTTGCAATAAGGCACTAAACTAAAACTGCAAAAAAGTGACGAAGAAATTAACTTTTTGTCCTGAATACAAATTGTTATCTTATGAGTACCCCTCTTCATATTTTCAAGCATGGTGGTGGCAGCATCATGTTTTGGGTATGCTTGTCATTGGCAAGGACTAGGGAGTTTTTTTGGGGATAAAAAGAAACAGAATAAAGCTAAACACAGGTAAAATCTTAGGGAAAAAAACAGGCTCCGTCTGCTTTCCAACAGACAATGGGAGACAAATTCACCTTTCAGCAGGACAATAACCTAAAACAAAAGGCCAAATATACACTGGAGTTGCTTACAGTACCAAGATGACATTGAATGTTCCGGAGTGGCCTAATTACAGTTTTGATTTAAATCAGCTTGAAAATCTATGGCAAGATTAGTAAATGGCTGTCCAGCCATGATCAACAACCAACTTGACAGAGCTTGAAGAATAAAAAAGATAATGTACAAATATTGTGCAAAGCTGTAAGAGACTTACCCAGAAAGACACTCAGCTGTAACTGCTGCCAATTACCCCTGTATTGACTTAGGGGTGTGAATACTTAAGTAAATGAGATATCTGTATTTCATTTCCACACATTTCTAAAAACATGTTTTTACTTATTCATTATGGGGTATTGTGTGTAGATGGGTGAGGAAAAACAATTGAATCCATTTTGAATTCAGGCTGTAACAACAAAATGTGGAGTATGTCAAGGCGTAAGAATACTTTCTGAAGGCACCGTAACCCCAATCCTTGTTTGTGCTCAGTCCTCATTGCCTATGTGATTTTAGCGCAAATGTTCAGTTGAGTTAACACTCTGAAAATAAAAGATTTAGTCTATACCGTCACTGGGATGTTTAATAAGTTTACCTTTCAAATATCTTGCATTAACAAAACCCCAATATTTACCTGAATTTACAGGACACAACAGATCCAGAACAACATCATCTGAGTGTCTTAGCAGTAATAAAATCCTTATTCATTACATTTCCATTTCTACATTCAGAAAATAGTATATTTTGTCCCATGTTGACCAACCACTCTGTCTACTTCTAGTGTCATATGAAGGTATTTTGTCCATCCAAAGTTTGAAGGAGGTTGAGAACCCATGGAAAGGCATTACTCTAAACCGTTGCATAGTGTTGGCCATCATCATTGTGCTTGTGAGCTCAGGGGTGAATGAAGTACATGGTGAGTGTTGAAACGCATGATATTAAAAATATAATCAATGCACACAGACTAGCTCATGCATTCTCTCTCGTGGTTTAGATGCACTGGAAGTATTTCTAGAGAATGATCTTACTCAGATGTTACTTGGAGGCACAGCTCAGGTACAGGGACTTAAAGCTTACACGGAGTATACCAAACATTAGGAACACGTTCCTAATATTGAATTGCAACATGACATCAATAAGGGTCCATCGCTTTGCCATGGATTCACCTGGTCAGTCTGTCATGGAAAGAGCATTAGGTGTTCCTAATGTTTTGTATACTCAGTGTATTTTCTGTGTCCTTCTCATTTGTTATTCAGTGTGTTAGTTCTAAGTGCCCTGCTTTGGAACCTTGTTGTGTACCTGGTGTTTCCCTCTTCCTGCCCTCCAGCCTCTCTGTGGGACAGCTTGCCGAGTTGGGGATAAGACCATGGAACAAAAGGAAAACCAGAGAGAAGAGGGGGAGTCTTGAGGATCAGAAATAGAGATGCCTGACAAAGAGATGCCTGACTAATGTCAGTTTGCCCGGTGCTTATTCTATCAAAGTATATATAATATATATATATATATATATATATATATATATATATAGTAGTTTGCTACTGTAGAAATAACCAATTTATAGAACAATTACCAAACAAATACAATTTTACTTGTCACATGCACCAAATATAACAGGGGTAGACTTTACAGCAAAATGCTTACTTACGGGCTCTTTCCCAACAATGCAGTCAAAAAGTCACACATACTTCACAATGATTTTAAATTAGACTTATACACAGTCTTATATGATCATGCATAAATGTCTGCATAAATGTTTTTCATATTTAAAGGGTACACAAAAATCAATACAAATGAATAACATTTGCTGGTTCCCAGCTCATATTCAATTAAATATTATTTTAGCCTTTAATATGCCCTTTCATTGGATGCAAATTGACAATTATCAAATGGTATTTGAAAGATCCAATATGTGCACTGTGCCATTGAGTTTGCAATTGACATTGATGAGTAAGAAAAATTGTATTAAAATGTAAAATCAGCTAATATTTGATAGAACATGATTGAGCACAAATGGAAAATTAGATGTGGTGATGATGTACAGTGGGGAGAACAAGTATTTGATACACTGCCGATTTGACAGGTTTTCCTACTTACAAAGCATGTAGAAATCTGTAATTTTCATAATAGTTACACTTCAACTGTGAGACGGAATCTAAAACAAAAATCCAGAAAATCATTATGATTTATATGTAATTAATTAGCATTTTATTGCATGACATAAGTATTTGATACATCAGAAAAGCAGAACTTAATATTTGGTACAGAAACCTTTGTTTGCAATTACAGTGATCATACGTTTCCTGTAGTTCTTGACCAGGTTTGCACACACTGCAGCAGGGATTTTGGCCCACTCCTCCATACAGACCTTCTCCAGATCCTTCAGGTTTCGGGGCTGTCGCTGGGCAATACGGACTTTCAGCTCCCTCAAAATACTTTCTATTGGGTTCAGTTCTGGAGAATGGCTAGGCCACTCCAGGACCTTGAGATGCTTCTTACGGAGCCACTCCTTAGTTGCCCTGGCTGTGTGTTTCGGGTCGTTGTCATGCTGGAAGACCCAGCCACGACCCATCTTCAATGCTCTTACTGAGGGAAGGAGGTTGTTGGCCAAGATCTCGCGATACATGGCCCCATCCATCCTCCCCTCAATACGGTGCAGTCGTCCTGTCCCCTTTGCAGAAAAGCATCCCCAAAGAATGACGTTTCCACCTCCATGCTTCACGGTTGGGATGGTGTCTTGGGGTTGTACTCATCCTTCTTCCTCCAAACACAGCGAGTGGAGTTTAGACCAAAGAGCTCTATTTTTGTCTCATCAGACCACATGACCTTCTCCTATTCCTCCTCTGGATCATCCAGATGGTCATTGGCAAACTTCAGACTGGCCTGGACATGCGCTGGCTTGAGCAGGGGGACTTTGCGTGCGCTGCAGGATTTTTAATCCATGACGGAGTAGTGTTACTAATGGTTCTTTGAGACTGTGGTCCCAGCTCTCTTCAGGTCATTGACCAGGTCCTGCCGTGTAGTTCTGGGCTGATCCCTCACCTTCCTCATGATCATTGATGCCCCACGAGGTGAGATCTTGCATGGAGCCCCAGAACGAGGGTGATTGACCGTCATCTTGAACTTCTTCCATTTTCTAATAATTGCGCCAACAGTTGTTGCCTTCTCACCAAGCTGCTTGCCTATTGTCCTGTAGCCCATCCCAGCCTTGTGCAGGTCTACAATTTTATCCCTGATGTCCTTACACAGCTCCCTGGTCTTGGTCATTGTGGAGAGGTTGGAGTCTGTTTGATTGAGTGTGTGGACAGGTGTCTTTTATACAGGTAACGAGTTGAAAAGGGTGCAGTTAAAACAGGTAATGAGTAGAGAACAGGAGGGATTCTTAAAGAAAAACTAACAGGTCTGTGAGAGCCAGAATTCTTACTGGTTGGTAGGTGATCAAATACTTATGTCATGCAATAAAATGCAAATTAATTAGTTAAAAATCATACAGTGATTTTCTGGATTTTTGTTTTAGATTCCGTCTCTCACAGTTGAAGTGTACCTATGTTAAATTACAGACTTCTACATGCTTTGTAAGTAGGAAAACGTTCAAAATCGGCAGTGAAACAAACACTTGTTCTCCCCACTGTATATACAATAAACAAAATCATTGACTTATGAGTAATGGTCCACCCATTCAGTTGGCCTGGCCCTTGCCATTATTCCTGTCATTGGACCACATGGAGGAAACAGTGGCCACCATGTTGGGTTTGATGGAGATCTTGGTTCCATCTTGACCCAACTCCACCACCTTGAGGTCCTCATTGTCAAAAGGCACAAAAAGGTGAGTGCTCCAGGGCCCCTCTGGACCTGGCTGTTCAGAAGGAGGGCCTGGTTGTTACCGTTGGTCAGGGGAAAGCGGCAGACTCCCTGGTAATTGAAGATGAGCCAATCGGAATTTCTCCATGGACAGGGTGAGGCTGTGCAGCCGAAACAGGTGTCCCTTCCCTGGGCCCTCCTGGCCTGCTGCTCCCTCTCCACCCCTATGTGAGTGAATAAAAAATAAAATAACTTGGCAATGCAATCAATGCACAGACATGTATCATGCATTTACATTGAGGCCTGCTCACTTGCTGGTGGTTCCTCCCCTTCTTTGGGAAGAACATAGTTCTCGAGGCCTCTACAGCCTGTCCATCCTTGCCCACCTCCTTCCTCATCTGGACCACAGCCTCCTCCAGGCCTCTGCCTGAGCACCTCCAGCAGGGCAGGCCGCAGGGCCAGCTCCCTGTGGAGCCCCTGGAATATAGAGCCCAGTGTGGGAAAGGAGAACAGTGTGAGAGCTGAGGAGTTGAGCAGCCCGGCCAGGACGGTCTCACTGGACGACACCCCAAGGGACAGGGTGGGGAGAGAATGCAAGGTACACAGCGGGACCAGAGCAGCCCGTAGTTGTGACTGCATCTGTGGTGGCTGGACAGCACTGAGGAACTCCTGCAGCTCATACAGAAAAGCATAGGTCCTGGAGGAAGCAGGGGAAGGACTTTGGCTTGTCACTGGGAGAAGGACAATTACACAAATTTAAGAAAAATAATAATAAAAAAGAAAAATGCATTTTTTTTAAAAGCCAAAGCCAACTGCCCTTTCATTAATTCCTTTAGCCATTGAGAAAGCACCAGGGGAATGACACTGACATCACTTCTTGCTCCTTCACCAATTATACCTTGTAGTTCAGACAACTTTTGCCCTGAGAAGGGTAAATAAGCTTTATAATATGCTTTCCTTCCATCAGCATGTAACTTGGAAAACGATAAGCCGAACAAGATGAAGTGTTCTTCTTACCTGTATCTGGTGTTTTTGGGTCAACATTGATTCGCCATTTCAGGTGACTTTTGCCCTCTGATAGCTTTCCTGTTAGGATGAGGAACTGTGTTCCCTTAAAATACATAGTCTGAAATGGGGAAAAGTGGGAGTCCGATACCAACAGCATTACACCAGTCTTGAAATGGTCTATGGTAAGACAAGAGACTTCTAAAATGTGAAAGACAAGAAGTTCAGTAATGTTGTAAATGAGTAGGTAATGAGTTCTAACCTGTTTGTAAGGCTGTAGATTGACTGGTGAAAGTGATGGCGCTTAAGGCTGCTGTTCTAGGTTTTCTAAAGGCAAGGAGCAGTATGAACTTGATCTTGGAAGGGAGGCAGAGTTTCCCATTTCATTCAGAATCAGATCCATAACTGGTTGGGTGCCAAACATGTAACCCATGTTTCTCTTTGATGGCGTCTTCAGCTAGATTGCTCACACAGCTGGTGCTCCAAACTCCAACCCCAAGTCAAATCCTGTCTCAGATCGCTTTCCTGGACCTAAACTTCACAAATTGCTGAAAGCATATCCTCAACTACCTCTACATGAGCTGGTGTACTTCCAAAATATGGAGTGTCCCCACACTGGACAGCATCAGTATCAGGCAGAATGCGCACCACAGCCTCATGGCAGCCCGTCATGTCTGGATCTAACACTTGGTTTGGTTCAGGTCAGCAAGGGAGAATGGTTTTGTGTAGTACACTGCCTCAATACCATGTGATGTGTCCATTGAAAGATGGGGGAAAACATTGTTTCCTCAACATGTAGAGGAACAGTATGCTAAAATAAATGTTCTGTCAGACACCTGGATAAGTGCAGTGAAATGGGTTGTTTTACATGGTCAGCCATACTAGTACAGCCACCCTGGGGAAAATTAGGGTTAAGTGCCTTGCTCAAGGGCATACTGACAGATTTTTCCCCTTGTTGGCTCAGGTCTTCGAAAAAGCAATCTTTCGGTTCCTGGCCCAACACTAACCGATAGGCTACCTGCCACCCAAAGCTGTGAATACTATGGTGGGCTGAGAAAGCTATGGAAAGGAAGCACAAGACTACGGAGCGTTGTGTGTGTCGCAGATGGACACCTGGCCTCCCTGTGGGTGAGGATAGACTGGGGACTGACAAACACCGAAACAAAGGACGCTTGGAGACAGAAAAACATTAATGTAATCACATTTCTAAAGGCCTTTCATGGACAACTGGCCGACTCTAAACACTATCCTATCGTTTCAATCTCCTGCCTTTTCTACATAATGTTTTTTCTTCCAATGCACAAACAGATATTGGAATGTTCATTGAATTGCCTCACAAGTGGCTGCTTTTTAAAGGTGACGAATTGGATGACAGATTAGACACATTTGCATTCAAAAGTCCTCTCAGCAGTTATTCTAAGGACAGTGGGATGGAGTATGGATGTGCTACATGCTAGATAGATTACAAGTGTGTGTGCTAAATAGGAGCGCCCTTTACGTCTGACCGATTAAAGGATCTGATGGCCAGACCATGAGATGCTGCTGTTGAGACCTCTGGGGTTGAGAAGGGCCTCCTGGACAAATTCCACAGCTGCAGCCTTCTTTTGCAGACGGCCAAGGTCATTGAGTTGTGGCTGTCCTGCTTAGTGGTCAACCATGCCAAGTGATAAAACCAAGGTTAATTTACAAATTCCTGCAGGGATTCACAAATCCACAAACAAAATTACAAGAATGATAATTTAACAGCTTGAAAACAGATGTAATAATGCAAAACACTATTTAACCATGTGTACTTCAGAGTAATCCCAGAACATGACATCAATTGTTGCTTTTATTTACTAGGCCTACAGGAAATTGTAACAAGTCCATTATTTCCCCAATTGTGGACATTTCTTTCTGAAATGTGCATTCCCCACTAGACAGACAGAACTGAAGAGTAATTTCTCAAAACACTTGTCCATTTTTGGGTAAACCGATAAGCCTAGCTTTGTACAGAACATACTACTCTAATAGTAGTAGAAAAATTATGAACTTATTCCACACCTACATAGCGTCATTGTCGGGCTCCTTCACTTTAAAGCCTAAAAATCTTGAATAAAAAGCATAAAGAGCACCTTTTTAATATGCATAATATCACCAATAAGCAAGAGACGCAAATGAAACACTTCATAAGAAAACATTTTATTAATCATAAAAAGCTAAACAAATTTCAATTTGTCATTAATCATATTTAAGATAAAAGCACCAACACCAAGAGTTTCCATGACAACCCAGGGGTGTTTTGGAAAGTAGGTTTGCCTATTGCACCTCAAACCTGCCCTGGCTTTACTGAGTTAGTTAAATTAATTCCTTCAACCACACAGCGTTCTCCTATGTAAGGATCACAACACTGATGGTCAAAGGACATTTCATTTTGAGAAAGAGGAGAGGGATTGAGACGTGTGAGAGAGTAGGAAGAGATGAGGCTTTTCCACGACATCTTCAGACTAGTCGAACAAACCTGCAGTCTTTTGCTGGCGTGGCTGGATGTGTGTGACAGTGAGAAATTGAGACGACAAACATGCATCTAAGGCAGTTTGTCAACTCATAGCACCAATATCAATTTAAGTTACATCAAAATATAAATGTGGTCCCTGGTCCTGAGAAAGGGAGAAACATAAGTCCCAGTTTTAAGATAAGTGGGACATACAGTATTCAAAGTGTTATAGCATTTCAAGATATCTGATAAGTTCCTGAGAGAGACTTGGCAGGATTCAGTCTTGGTATGTGGAAAAGTCTTAACTGTAAAGTTATGAATTGAGAAAATGTATAGAGCACTATATGACTTCAATATATATCATCCACATTTGCCAGAGAGATCATAGGCGTAGTTCTTCAGTGGACATATTAGAAATGGGGCATGTTGTAAAAGTTTGTTAAAACCTGAACAATATTCACTACCCAATACTATTCTCACTCCCACACACATTGCCACTCCAGCCAACTAGGAAGTGTATATAGATATATATATACAGATTAAAAAGTAAACGAGAGCCTGTGTTGAAGTTTAAACCTTCCCCCTCTAGCACAACAGGAGAAGTGTATTAATCAATAGCTGCATTTTCCCTCATTTTAAGTGTAGGAGAGCACCGCACTGTCTGTTTAAGAGTATTAAAACTTGATCTGAATCTTGTCATAAAAGCGTAATTGATAAACTGTGATGAAATCAAACACCAAGAAACAAAATGAAAACAATCATTACAAAAAAGACCTGTCAGCGCTGTTAACAATGGAATTGGCTTTTTTGCTCATGTCTGACACAAACAAATCATTGTCCTCACTTCACTTGAACAGAAGGGTTGATAAACATTCCTGGTTACAAAGCACTCGTTTACCGGACCACATTGTGACTAATGCTTTGATGAGTCATTTTTCTTTGAGGGTATAGGTGAAACAAACATAACAATGAAGAGAAATTAATGTCCTGCTGCTTCACGTCCTCAATTAATAAAGACTCATTTGGCAATCAGATCTAAAGGAAGCCTGATTGTTACAAACTCACATAATACCTACTAGTTATTCTACTACCAGTTATATTGGAACAATTAACATGTAATTACAAACAGATGTAATATGCTCACGCTATGGGAAGGAGGCGGTTTTAAGACATATCCCAGGCAGTAGAAATGAGATGACATTTGGTTTTTGGATGTACCCAGAACATTTTCTGAAATCAGTTTGTGTGGTTGAAAGAGCACCAGTATACGTTTTTCTTTAAAAAGCATAAAGTAAATCTGATACAATCCAGACAGTCTATTTTCAGCACAAAATCTCTGTCTGCATGTGTTAAGCACATAGCACAAGCGTCGAGTCGAGTTTCTCTAGATAAATATATACAGTATCAGTCAAAAGTTTAGACACCTACTCATTCATGGGTTTTTATTTTTAACATTTTCTACATTGTAGAATAGTGAATAGATCAAACTATGAAACAACATATGGAATGTAGTAACCAAAAAAAAGTGTCCAAACTTTTAACTGGTACAGTACATCTCAGAGGAGCCCTCATTGACACTGAATAGTCATGGTGTTTCTCACTATTAAAGCACTGGCTTAACAACTCTGCACCTCTGTCTCCCTTGGGTCCTGGCCCAACCTGTTTGACAGGTTGTAGAAGTTGGCCACATGTCAGCCCCCCCCCCAAAATAATTGAATAATACCCCAAAGCAATCTAGGCGTTTCATATTCAGCAACACACCCTTAAAACTTAAGTTAAAAATAAGAATACAAGAAAAACATTTACAAATAGTCCTGAACAAGTGGCAAGTTTCTGAAAGCAAAAGGGTGTTTCGCAGTATGCCAAAAATACTGTGTGAAAACATCTAATGAGGGCGTTACCTATTGCCTTAACTCTGAGCCAAATCGTCTGCAGTTGTACACTAGTACAACAATTCAAAAATCTGATAACTACACTTTAAATACGAGAAAGAATGCCAGAAAATGGCATTTAAAATGTCCCTGTGTACAAGAAGCACCAAGTATCGACAGTTATTGATGTTCTTAATATTGTATAAATAAAATGAGGCACAGTCCAGAGTTATACAGATTGTAGCACCAATGTTTTCAGACTACGTTAAGTACACACTTATACCTAATGCATTCTACACTGTTACACATTTCAGGAGAACAAAATAAACAAAAAACATGACAGCATAAATAATCAAAATTATACACAATTAAAAACAGTCAGAATGTCTCCCATTCACAGTACAATGTTGTTTACAAAAATGAAATAAATCAAGTGAAAATTGCCCAGTAGTTTGTTGTTATTCATGCATTTACCAGTGTGTGGGTGAGGATGTTCGTATACCAGTGTGTGGGTGAGGATGTTCGTATACCAGTGTGTGGGTGAGGATGTTCGTATACCAGTGTGTGGGTGAGGATGTTCGTATACCAGTGTGTGGGTGAGGATGTTCGTATACCAGTGTGTGGGTGAGGATGTTCGTTTACCAGTGTGTGGGTGAGGATGTTCGTTTACCAGTGTGTGGGTGAGGATGTTCGTTTACCAGTGTGTGGGTGAGGATGTTCGTATACCAGTGTGTGGGTGAGGATGTTCGTATACCAGTGTGTGGGTGAGGATGTTCGTATACCAGTGTGTGCAGGTTGGACAGGCTGCAGAAAGTACCACTACAGCCTTCAGTGGACAAAAGGTGACGCGTAAAAAAATGTTTTACCCATCCCCTGTGAACTCCTTGAGAGGGTTCCAGAGACTTGCCTGAATACAACACGGACCGTATTAAAAGTCCCAAAATTACACCTGCATTTTTCATCCTATCAGTGTTTTCAGCAGGGCTATAAAAACAAAACCAAGAAGCTTAAGTTAGAGTAGTTGAAATTCCTACTTGTGAAGAATGCACATTACGTTGCAGGTCCCTACTCCCTAGCTGGCTCTATAAGTAGTGATTATCAACTGACCGTCTCAGTAATTGAATCCTGTTTCCCCATTACATCCTCAAGTCTTTCTGCTGTTCACTTCTATACATTTTGACACAGCATTCAAATGAATGAGAAGACCCTAAGAGGCTTACTATTACATTTCCAGAAACTGTCGTTATTAACATAAATGATCACACCAATAACTTTTTTTTTGTGCTGTCCCTGCACCAGGGATGTTGCCACAGTGAGGGAACACAAATATGTTATCCAGTGTGTTTGAACCAACAGCTTCTCATTTCATACTGTATCCAAAAGCTAATGTGGTCAAATCATATTTAATTCACTGAAGAAATTATCAGGGTTAAAGGTTAGCTAGCAGAGCGACAGAGATGCAGTCACAGCTGCATGGTCCCTAGTCCTGTACAGAGTCGGGTTAAACTGGTCTAGACTGTGTGTAATTAATATATATATATTACACACACACACAGTGGGGCAAAAAAGTATTTAGTCAGCCACCAATTGTGCAAGTTCTCCCACTTAAAAATATGAGGCCTGTCATTTTCATCATAGGTACACTTCAACTATGACAGACAAAATGAGGGAAAAAAGAAAAATCAAGAAAATCTCATTGTAGGATTTTTAATGAATTTATTTGCTAATGATGGTGGAAAATAAGTATTTGGTCAATGACAAAAGTTTCTCAATACTTTGTTATATACCCTCTGTTGGCAATGACAGAGGTCAAACGTTTTCTGTAAGTCTTCACAAGGTTTTCACACACTGTTGCTGGTATTTTGGCCCATTCCTCCATGCAGATCTCCTCTAGAGCAGTGATGTTTTGAGGCTGTTGCTGGGCAACACGGACTTTCAACTCCCTCCAAAGATTTTCTATGGGGTTGAGATCTGGAGACTGGCTAGGCCACTCCAGGACCTTGAAATGCTTCTTACTGCCTCCCGGGTGGCGCAGTTGTTACTGTACTGCAGCGCCAGCTGTGCCACCAGAGACTCTGGGTTCGCGCCCAGGCTCGGTCGTAACTGGGAGGTCCGTGGGGCGACACACAATTGGCCTAGCGTCGCCCGGTTTAGGGAGGGTTTGGCTGGTAGGGAAATCCTTGTCTCATCGAACATCAGCGACTCCAGTGGCGGGCCGGGCGCAGTGCGCGCTAACCAAGGTTGCCAGGTGCACGGCGTTTCCTCCGACACATTGGTGCGGTTGGCTTCCGGGTTGGATGGCGCTGTGTTAAGAAGCAGTGCGGCTTGGTTGGGTTGTGTATCGGAGGACGCATGACTTTCAACCGGTCTCTCCCGAGCCCGTACGGGAGTTGTAGCGATGAGACAAGATAGTAGCTACTAAACAATTGGATACCACGAAATTGGGGGAGAAAAAGGGGTCAAATTAAAAATAAATATATTTTTTGAAATGCTTCGTGGCTGGGCCACTCCAGGACCTTGAAATGCTTCTTATGAAGCCACTCCTTTGTTGCCCGGGCGGTGTGTTTGGGATCATTGTCATGCTGAAAGACCCAGCCACGTTTCATCTTCAATGCCCTTGCTGATGGAAGGAGGTTTTCACTCAAAATCTCACAATACATGGCCCCATTCATTCTTTCCTTTACACGGATCAGTCGTCAGAAAAACAGCCTCAAAGCATGATGTTTCCACCCCCATGCTTCACAGTAGGTATGTTGTTCTTTGGATGCAACTCAGCATTCTTTGTCCTCCAAACACAACAAGTTTTTACCAAAAAGTTATATTTTGGTTTCATCTAACCATATGACCATTCTCCCAATCTTCTTCTGGATCATCCAAATGCTCTCTAGCAAACTTCAGACAGGCCTGGACATGTACTGGCTTAAACAGGGGGACACGTCTGGCACTGCAGGATTTGAGTCCCTGGCGTCGTAGTGTGTTACTGATGGTAGGCTTTGTTACTTTGGCCCCAGCTCTCTGCAGGTCATTCACTAGGTCTCCCCGTGTGGTTCTGGGATTTTTGCTCACCGTTCTTGTGATCATTTTGACCCCACGGAGTGAGATCTTGCGTGGAGCCCCAGATCGAGGGAGATTATCAGTGGTCTTGTATGTCTTCCATTTCCTAATAATCGCTCCCACAATTGATTTCTTCAAACCAAGCTGCAATAACCCCAAATTGTAGATTCAGTCTTCCCAGCCTGGTGCAGGTCTACAATTTTGTTTCTGGTGTCCTTTGTCCGCTCTTTGGTCTTGGCCATAGTGGAGTTTGGAGTGTGACTGTTTGAGGTTGTGGACAGGTGACTTTTATACTGATAACAAGTTCAAACAGGTGCCATTAATACAGTTAACGAGTAGAGGACAGAGGAGCCTCTTAAAGAAAAAGTTACAGGTCTGTGAGAGCCAGAAATCTTGTTTGTAGGTGACCAAATGCTTATTTTCTACCATAATTTGCAAATAAATTCATTAAAAATCCTACAATGTGATTTTCTGAATTTTTTTCCTCATTATGTCTGTCATAGTGTAAGTGTACCTATGATGAAAATTACAGGCCTCTTTCATATTTTTAAGTGAGAGAACCTGCAATTGGTGGCTGACTAAATACTTTTTTGCCCCACTATATAGATGCGTTTACACAGGCAGACAATTATATATATATTTTTTGCACTAATTGGTTATTTGACCAATCACAGATATTTTTCAGAGCTGATCGGTCAAACAACCAATTACTGGAAAAAATATCAGAATTGGTCGTCCTGTGTAAACAAATTATTTGTGTGTGTGTGTGGGGGGGGACAAAGAAAACACCCTGGTGGTCAGATAATGACAGAACAATGATGATACTGGGATGAAGGTACAACAGGAGTCTCCCGCCATATACAGTCTGTCTTTAGTAATATAACATGGACAACTACACTGCTAACTGTGCTTTCTTCTGTCATCAAATGTCTGAGTTGAGTCTTAAAGCTCAATATAGTTATCTATATTTCATACTTAGTAGCACCAGGTTACATGGTGACAGTGATGTACCTGTACAACTTACTGCCATGGAAACAGTGCATGTCCTGTGTCTCTATAACGTTAATGTTCAGAGCAGGCAGCATACCAATTCATTCAGGATGGGAGGTACACAACTCACGGATTACGGTCAGCCTCAACCCACGACACAAAAACCCCTGTGACCGATCAACTCCGCTCAGGATGCCATGCTGTGTGTGTCAATGTCAGAGTGTGTGGCAATTTAACAGGCTTAGGAGCACCAGTGAGAGTACCGTGGTCCACACCTGGCCATTTGCATAGGTTACGTTGGGTTGAGGTAGATATTCTTCAGTTACCTGCCAGGGAGAGGAAAGAGCCAGGTTCAGAAAACAAGACAAAATTCTGCCGTGACCAAGGACACATAACAGGATAGGACATGGCAGACATGAGACGGCTCATGAAGAACGGATTTATCATAGAGCTAATAATCTATTCACAAACCTAGAGGAGGAGTCTAACTTACCTTGTTGGGACTGAATAGCAGCTTGGGGAGAACAGGGACAACCAGATCTCTCCTCCTTATCACTCTGACTGACCTACTCCCCCCCCCACCCCCACCCTACCTAGGCCGGGAACCGGTGTGCTGAGAGGACGACATGTAGGAAGCAGGCAAGCCCAGAGTCCTCCACATGATGCCCCCACCTCCTGATATACTGGCCGGGGTTGGAGGGGGGTGGTGTGCTGTGAAGTTACGAGAGGAAGGAGGAAGGTGGGCAGAAGCAGCAGCAGAGGAGCCAGAGAGAGAGATTGAGGAGGACTGTGCCCTCTGATGCTGGAGGGAAGAGGCAACTAGTCGTGAGGAGAGGAAGGACTCAGAGCGAGACGAGGGAGTGGGCTCAGAGGAAAAGGGGACAGAGGAAGAGTAGGAGACATTAAGTAGAGGCGGGGGAGGTGGAAGAGAGCGCATGGGGGGCAGAGGAGTGTGCAGTACTGTCTGGGTGCGGCTGTGCTGGGCCTGTGAGAGGGGCAGGGGGATGGTGGAGGACACAGAGGCCAGGAAGGAGGAGCATGAGTGAGGGGCAATGTGCTGATGCTGCTGGGAGGAGGAGAGACTGAGCAGAGAGCTGAGGCCTCCTGTGGCTGGCAGCACAGCCCCAAACTGATGGGACGACACTGAGGGCACCACGTGGTGAAAAATACCTGCGGATTAAACAGCAAGAGAGAGAGATGGGGGGAGGACAGAGAGATGGGGGAGGACAGAGAGATGGGGGGAGGACAGAGAGACAGAGGGGCTGAGCCAGGATTTGCATAGCGCCAAGCAAGTCATACAGACAAGCACACAGAAAGCAGACAGACATTTCACTTTGACACATCAACTCATTCAAGTATTACAACATAGCTCAATGGCCATTCCTCTGCTTTAAATGTATTGTGGTGTTCTAATAAAACAGCAATGTGGCAAATCATAGTGAAATGTCTATAAATTACACAGAAGACAAGCAAGTGACACAAACACCCATAGAAAATGGCCATGTTGATTAGGTTTCTTTGATTCAATTTTCAATGCTTGAGATATCTATATCTTACCAACACAGATAATCACAGATGCAATATGTCTTTATTATATTAAAAGGACATTTCCCATGTCCGTGGCCATGACTTCATGAACCAATTTTGTCATCTTAAGGATCTGTACTCTCATTGAAGTATTAGGCATTTCCCAAGGGTGTCTAACTCAGCTTCTGTACAGCCAGTCCATGGCAAAGCAAAGCAGCAAGGGCATTGAGACAGGCAGCAGCACAGGGCTCCCACACTTACCTGTGTCCAACTTCGGGCCTCTCCATTGATTCCCTCTGGAGCTGTCTAACACAGCAACCCTATCTAAGGACTGATCTCACAGAAAGAGTAGCTCCTGCTTCAGCAACAGCTAATGGGAATCCTAATAAATGCTAAATCCTCTATCCAAACCCATAGTTAACAGTGCTGCTGAAGGAAAGGTAACCGATTAGAATATGTCAGTGGGCCTCACCTCCAGCTGCTCCGCCTGCCAGCCCAGCGCTGGAGAAGCTCCCCAGGGAAGAGTGTCCGTTGACCAGGCGAGAGGCCCCGCTCACCGAGGTGCTGGGCGTCTGGGCCCCAAACAGGGACTGAAGGACAGAGGCCCCCCCGAGGGGGAACTGGGCCCCCAGGTACTGTCCCACAGAAGCCCCTGAGGCTGATGACACAGCTACTGGGCTTCCCCCCACCTTCCCACTCAGGATACCACCGCTGGCAGCCGCAGAGATGAAGAGGTTTTGGCTGTTTCCTAGGCTGCTGGATGTCTTCAGCTCCCACTCCCCCCTGGGCTTCTGTTTGGGCATAGCCTGCCTCTCAGAGCTGCTTCCTCCCTGGGGGCCTGCCCCTGGCCGGCCACCAGCCTCCTGGCTGAGGAAGGGGCTAGGGGGAATGTACGGAGATGCTGAGGACTCGCCCCCACCCCCTTCCCCCCCCCTCCTCTGCTGCGGTTTGTGATCAGAGTCTGAGTCGGTGCCTAGGCCCAGTGGCTCTCTCCCCATACCGAAGGGGGAGCCCCCCTGCCTCAGCTCGCCTGGGGGCTGCTTGGTGTCTGAGATGGGGGAGAAGGTAGACTTCCACTTGCTGTTGGAAGATGAGGATGAAGAGGAGACTTCACTGCCGGTGCTGTTCCCGCTGCTGCCTCCCGATTTCCTTCCTGTTGACCCAATAGAGAGAAAAAGTAAAGTGGGGGGAAAAGCAAAAAGACAAAGTACAGTAGACATTGGACAAGTGACAGCGCTGGAACGATAAACTGAAGTTACCGACACAGCCTTCCTCTTTCCGAAGCAGTTTATGTACGCCAGTAATTTTTTCTACACAACGTTCCTGTAGATTGTTCTAAAACCATTATTTGGTCAACAGTAATAGCCTATGCATTGTTGATTCCTGCTATGACAGTATCTGCCTGTCCCCGTTTCACTATCGCCTGCTGTGTGAGCAAACCACTCACTGACAGCACAAAGAGATGCCTTTTGAGAAGCACAAGGATGACTGTTGCTAAAAATGCAATTGTGGGGGAATACAGTTTAACCAACTACTTTTGTTCTACACTGAAAATGTTAGGTTTTGTTTTCAAAGATTTTACTGAGTTAAAGGTCACAAGAAAATCTGTCAATGGAAATAAATTAAATCAGGTCCCAAACTACAGATTTCACATGACTGGGAATACAGATATATATAAATAAAAATGTAGGTATCTGTGACGAACAAATATATATAGTTACATACACTGCTCAGAAAAATAAAGGGAACACTAAAATAACATCCTAGATCTGAATGAATAAAATATTCTTATTAAATACTTTTTTCTTTACATAGTTGAATGTGCTGACAACAAAATCACACAAAAATGATCAATGGAAATCAAATTTATCAACCCATGGAGGTCTGGATTTGGAGTCACACTCAAAATTAAAGTGGAAAACCACACTACAGGCTGATCCAACTTTGATGTAATGTCCTTAAAACAAGTCAAAAGGAGGTTCAGTAGTGTGTGTGGCCTCCACGTGCCTGTATGACCTCCCTACAACGCCTGGGCATGCTCCTGATGAGGTGGCGGATGGTCTCCTGAGGGATCTCCTCCCAGACCTGGACTAAAGCATCCGCCAACTCCTGGACAGTCTGTGGTGCAACTGTTGGTGGATGGAGCGAGACATGATGTCCCAGATGTGCTCAATTGGATTCAGGTCTGGGGAACGGGCGGGCAAGTCCATAGCATCAATGCCTTCCTCTTGCAGGAACTGCTGACACACTCCAGCCACATGAGGTCTAGCATTGTTTTGCATTAGGAGGAACCCAGGGCAAACCGCACCAGCATATGGTCTCACAAGGGGTCTGAGGATCTCATCTCGGTACCTAATGGCAGTCAGGTTACCTCTGGCGAGCACATGGAGGGCTGTGCGGACCCCCTAAGAAATGCCACCCCACAGCCAAACCGGTCATGCTGGAGGATGTTGCAGGCAGCAGAACGTTCTCCACGGCGTCTCCAGACTCTGTCACGTCTGTCATATGTGCTCAGTGTGAACCTGCTTTCATCTGTGAAGAGCACAGGGCGCCAGTGGCGAATTTGCCAATCTTGGTGTTCTCTGGCAAATGCCAAACGTCCTGCACGGTGTTGGGCTGTAAGCACAACCCCCACCTGTGGATGTCGGGCCCTCATACCACCCTCATGGAGTCTGTTTCTGACCGTTTGAGCAGACACATGCACATTTGTGGCCTGCTGGAAGTCATTTTGCAGGGCTCTGGCAGTGCTCCTCCTGCTCCTCCTTGCACAAATGCGGAGGTAGCGGTCCTCCTGCTGGGTTGTTGCCCTCCTACAGCCTCCTCCACGTCTCCTGATGTACTGGCCTGTCTCCTGGTAGCGCCTCCATGCTCTGGACACTACGCTGACAGACACAGCAAGCCGTCTTGCCACAGCTCGCATTGATGTATCATCCTGGATGAGCTGCACAACCTGAGCCACTTGTGTGGGTTGTAGACTCAGTCTCATGCTACCACTAGAGTGAAAGCACCGCCAGCATTCAAAAGTGACCAAAACATCAGCCAGGAAGCATAGGAACTGAGAAGTGGTCTGTGGTCACCACCTGCAGAACCACTCCTTTATTGAGGGTGTCTTGCTAATTTCCTATAATTTCCACCTGTTGTCTATTCCATTTGCACAACAGCATGTGAAATTTGTCAATCGGTGTTGCTTCCTTAGTGGACAGTTTGATTTCACAGATTGACTTGGAGTTACATTGTGTTGTTTAAGTGTTCATACATACATAGATAGATAGATAGATAGATAGATAGATAGATAGATAGATAGATAGATAGATAGATAGATAGAGGTGTGGATCAGAAAACCAGTCAGTGTCTGGTGTGATCATCATTTGCATGATGCAGCTGGACACATCTTCCCATAGAGCTGATCAGGCTGTTGATTGTGGCCTGTGGAATGTTGTCCCACTCCTCAATGGCTGTGGGAGGTTGCTGGTTATTGGCGGGACATCAATCCAGAGTATCTCCAACATGCTCAATGGGTTACATGTCTGGTGAGTATGGAGGCCATGGAAGAACTGGGACATTTTCAGTCCCATGCTGGATCATGAGGTGATGGCGGCGGATGAATGGCACAACAATGGGCCTCAGGATCTCGTCACCGTATCTCTATGCATTCGAATTGTTATCGGCAAAATGCAAGTGTGTTCGTTGTCCGTAGTTTATGCCTGCCCATACCATAACCCCACCACCAAGGGGCACTGTTCACAATGTTGACATCCACAAACTGCTCACCCACATACACACTGCTGCCATCTGCCCAGTACAGTTGAAACCGGGAATCACTTAGTGTGTTGTGGAATCTGTTATGAATGTATTGTAATGTTTTAAAAATGGTATAACTACCTTAATTTAGCCAGACCCCAGGAAGAGTAGCTGCTACCTTGGCAGCAGCTAAGAGAACCAGGGTAGCTAGCCTGGGGCTGCAGGGTAGCCTAGTGGTTAGAGCGTTGGACTAGTAACCGGAAGGTTGCAAGTTCAAATCCCCAAGCTGACCAGGTCTGTTGTTCTGCCCCTGAACAGGCAGTTAAACCCACTGTTCCTAGGCCGTCATTGAAAATAAGAATTTGTTCTTAACTGGCTTGCCTAGTTAAATAAAAGGTAAAAAAGAAAATCAAAATATTTCTTCAGCGTGCCAGTGACCATCGAAGGTGAGCATTTGCCCACTGAAGTCAGTTACAACGCCAAACTGCAGTCAGGTCAAGACCCCGGTGAGGACGACGAGCACGCGGATGAGCTTCCCAGAGACGGTTTCTGACAGTTTGTGCAGAAATTCTTGGTTGCGCAAACCCAGTTTTATCAGCTGTCCGGGTGGCTGGTCTCAGACTATCCTACAGGTGAAGAAAGCGGATGTGGAAGTCCTGGGCTGGTGTGTGGTTACATGTAGTCTGAGGCTGGTTGAAGTTACTGCCAAATTCTATAAAATGACATTGGAGGCGGTTTATGGTAGATAATATTTGAATTCTCTGGCAACAGCTCGTGGACATTCCAGCAGTCAGCATGCCAATTGCACTCTCCCTCACATCTTGAGACATCTGTGCCATTGTGTTGTGCCAAAACTGCCCATTTTAGCAGCCTTTTATTGAGCCCAGCACAAGGTGCACATGTGTAATGATCATGCTGTTGAATCAGTTTCTTCATATGCCACCTGTCAAGTGGATGGATTATCTTGGCAAAGGAGAAATGCTCACTAACTGGGATATAAACAAATTTGTGCACAAAAGTTGAGAAATAAGCTTTGTGTGTATGGAACATTTCTGGGATATTTTACTTCAGCTAATGAAACAGCATACATTTACTGATAGATTAATCTATTAGCCTACATGGCTATATAGCAACAATATAATATTTTGAGTTAGCAATCTAGCTTGTATTTTGAGTCAAACCTTTTGAGTTCCCACTTCCTCAGGTGGTGAATAATAAAGCCTAAAGGCCAATATGCACAAAGATGTCAGCAAATTCTTTGAAGAGCACCCCAAAATTATAATGCAGATAATTTTGGACCCTATTTAATCATGCATTCCCTGGATATGTGAGATGAAATACCTTACTTTTTAAACCATAGGCTACGATCTCAGTTGTCTTAATTGGGACTGAAAAAGAGCCCTGTAAAGTAAACATTTTTATCATAGAATTTATTGTTATCGAGCAAAATACTAATATTTATCACGATATGACTCTGTCCATATCGGTCAGCTCTATAATATCATGTTTATTATGCAGGCTTCAGCGGTCACATTTGGACGTTCCTTACCCCGCTCGCTGTTCCCTGGTCTGCCTGCTCCATCTCTGCTCTCCAAGGATATAGTGGCAATCTTCCTTTCAATTCTAAAAAAAAAAGACAAATTAAAAGAAAATATAAAAACTTCAAATGTACTCGTGTAGAGAAGCAGCAACGTGGCTTTTCTGCTTCACCATTTACTATACCTTGAGCTGGAGCTGTCAGCAGGGTAGCCAGAGTCGTCGTCAGAGCTGGGTGCAGAGGAGTAGTGTCCTGAGCCGTTGATCTCCAGAGGGCGTTCTCTCTTCAGTACAGGAGGCTGGTCCATGTCTGGCCCACAGGGGCTACAACCAGACTGCTCCGGGGAAGAAATTGCAGCAATCTCCAGAGGCTGGTTAATGTTGTTCACCTGACACGACAAACACAGAAACCATTAGGGAATCAAACATACAACTCTTGTTGAAATATGTATAGAGTAGATATTTAGGAATCAAACATACAACTCTTGTTGAAATATGTATAGAGTAGATATTTAGGAATCAAACAACTCCTATAGCAAGTACCACGCTGCAATCAACTTAGCCATGGACCACATACTGAAGGACAGGGAAGCAACTTGAATGTGGCTTCACTCACCATGGAGTTGATGTTGAGTGGGGATCCTGAGGGTTGGCTGGTGGAGCTGAGCCCAGGAAAGGACCTCCTCTTTGGGGAGCCGCTGGCAGGTTGAGCCCCCGTGGAGCTGCGCTTTCTCCTCCCACGCTTGCGCCCCTCTTGTGATCCATGGCCGTGGGTGTGTGTGTGCTGGGAGCCCGGCGAGTGGTGGTGGTTATTGGTGTTGTGGTTGCCGTGGTGATGTTTGCCCTGCCTGCCCGAGCCAAGGTGTAGGCGAGTCACTGGGCCCCCTGAAGAGGATGAAGATGAGGAAGAGGAGGAGGAAGAGAAGAACATGCGGCGTCTGGACTCGCTGTCCTGGGGCTCAGAGTCAGACTCACCGTGCCGCTCGGCCCAGTCCTCAGGGAGGATTCTGGGGGGGCCGTCAGCGTAGTGTAGGACCCCCCCGGTGCTGAGAGGGGGGCTGTGGCCTTGTGTTGGTCCCGTTGGAGGGGCACCGTGAGGGGGAGGGGAGGGGGCAGCACTGTCCTGGTCCTCAGAATGAGAGCCTCCGTTCATCAGCCCTGAGCTAGAGGAGTACCCTGAGGAAGAACAGAGCGCGTTAGACGCTGGTCCTTCAGGAGAGGTCTGTCAACACATGCAGGTTTCAATGGATGTGGTTAAGGTACTAGTGTATTTGGGGCTGCTTACCGTTGGTCTGGCCCGTCTGGAACACAGGACTCGGTGTGCTCCTCTACAAAAACAAAAGTTTGAGTCAACCGTGTTTTAATACAGCACACGTGACCTTTATTACCCAGTCCAAAATCAAACCCTAGTTCTACATGTACTCACCAGTCTCTCAGCTCGGCTGGGCAGCACCACACTGGCCAGGGGGATGCTAACAGGGAGCTTGCTGGGGTGCACCGTGCTGAGGGGGATACTGATGGGCAGGCTGGTGATGGTGTCACCCTGGATATCACACACAGACAGAGGACAACTTAGGGAGGAAAATACAGGGAGAGTAAATAGTGTTTGAGTCAGCATGGTAGGCTGTGTGTCAGGATGGAGTCAGACAGTGTGGGAACAGAGTGGACAGAGTTACCCTCTCAGCACTCCTGGGTGTGTTGTTCTGCAGACTGTCTGATGAGTTGGGAGAGAGGCAGCTCAGTTTAGCTCCTAATGGAGAGGTGACAGCAACCATATCCCTGCAGGAGCAGAAGTGTCAGAAATACAGTACTCAACAAACATGTAACAAACCTATTAGCAGAGTCCCTACAGTGGTTGTAGATATTAAACCTGACTAACCTGAGACCAGTGAAGCCCAGGCCTCTGAAGTGTGCCATACTAGAGTCCTGGTTCAGGTGTCTGCGCAGGGCGATCTTAGCTGGGGAGTAGCGGGTGTAGTCGGGGAGGGGGTGACCCAGCTGCCTGTGTCGGGCATCTGGGGTGGGGGGTACAATCTCGTGGTCGGGCGAGATAGGCAGGTAGCGGGAGAGAAGCCCTCCCTTGGTCCCCACACCACCCCTGTGGAAGCAGGGCGGGGCGATGCTGTTGATGGACAGCTCGGGGCTGAGACTATTGAGGCTGGCCGCAGCCAGGCTGAGTTTGGGGGTGTGGTGGTCCAGGGGAGGACGGGGGAGGGCCTCCAGGCCGGGGAGGCCCTTGTGGTAGAGGGAGCCCTCACAGGGACTGTAGGACTTGAGCTGGAGCAGCTCCTGTTGCCTCTGACTCTTCTCCAGTTCCACGATGCTGATCTGAGAACCAACAACAGGGGGAGTCATTGCATAAGGTAAGAAGAGGAACAAAGCTTTATGAGAACATGCCACTGCTTCACAATAACAGTAGACGGATCCTTTCAATTATTTCTGAGTATGTCAGTAGAAACAGGCAGGGGAGGAAAGAGGGGATTCAGGCAGGGCTATAAAAAAAAGGTTGGAGCACCAGAAAATACAATTCTTTAAATAGATATAGCCTATAGCTGGCCTATATGAATGTGAGCTACTTCTGAAGCACATGTTGTGCCCTACAAACTAAAAGGTAACCCTGGAAATACATCTGCTTATTATAAAAAGCAAAAATGTTGATACAAATAACTAATTGAAATTACCAAGTAATTTGTTGAATATTTGGTTATGTAAGTTGTCAGGTTGTGCTCTAAAAAAAAAAAAACTTTCATATAAACTAAATAGGAAGTTCCATGTCCACAACAATGCTTAAACCACTTCAGTAGACCACTTGTTGAGTGTTGTTAACCTTTAATTTAAGTGTGCACCATGCCCCTCTATAGCAACAGAATATTGTTTGGTTAGCAGTGTTTGTAGCTCACGTCTGTAGGGTTTGCAAAACAAATGGATGCAAATAATCATGATGTCTTGCTGCAGGGTAGGCATAAGCTACATTGTACTTAACTTTTAATTGAGGTTTTTGAGAAACAGACAAGAAAGCCTTTAAATCTACCATTAACGTCGCAACACAGTGGTAGACATACTCAAACCGCACACAGACGGGCATTCCTGTGCGTTGCCTCTTCAGAAAGTTGCAGAAAACACGAATCACTGATGCATTCTGTTCATGTCTTATGATACACTTAAGCAAATTAATATTTTGAACTGACTAGCAACAATCTGTTTTCTATGTAGCCTAGTAATGGCGCAATCACAACACTTTCTTCTTCTTTAAAACACTTCGCAACAGTACAGAAAAGCCTAATCACCACAATTATCTGGGAGATTTTTTTCCCTAGACGCACTCGTGCTCACAAATAAAAAATTCCAGGACGCACAGTAAAATTTTAAGGAGCATAAGCGACCAAAATGCCTGCACTTTAGAGCCCTGGGAACAGGTGAGAGGTGTACCTGCAGCTCGAGGCAGTGGCGCTGTTTCTCTGAGATCTGTCTACGCAGGGCCTGCTTCTCCTTTAGCAGGCTCTCAAGACACAGAGAGCTCCAATCCAGCTTCAGCTCCTCACATCGAGACTTCAACTGAGACAAACAGACACTTCCAGGTAGTTACATGCCTCTGGTTCAACAGTGTCAAGCATGCAGATGAAATCCAATGTGAAAGCGGCCAGAGAGAAGTCAGCCAGGAATACAGTATAAGTCGCTCTGGATAAGAGCGTCTGCTAAATGACAAAAAAAAAGTAGAGGTCTCACCAGGAGCAGGCTGTGATCCCTCAGCTCGGCCATGTCTCTCTCCAGCTGCTTGGTCTGCTCCTTCAGTTGACGGTTGTGGGCCGAGATCTCCTTCTGGGCCTCCAATAGGTCCTCCATGGTGAGGGCCTTCACTCCCAGCTGAGTGGAACAGACATGGTACGACTTTCAGGGATCGAGTACTCAACCACTATTTGAGTCTCAATATCAGCTCGTTTTATTAGACAGTCACCACTGTCTGCCTACCTCATCCAGTTTGTGGTGGAAGAGCCCTTTGATTTTCTCTTTGTGGGTCTGACACGCAGTCTGCAGATGCTCCGCCTGCCCAGAAAGCCCTCTGTGTTTGAGCTGGAGGAGAGAGGGAGACGGAAGGAGGAACACAAGCGAGGAAGCTTTACAAGTCGAGGCTAAATCAAATCAAATTGTATTTGTCACATACACATGGTTAGCTGATGTTAGTGCGAGTGTAGCGAAATGCTTGTGCTTCTAGTTCCGACAATGCAGTAATAACCAACAAGTAATCTAGCTAACAATTCCAAAACTACTACCTTATAGACACAAGTGTAAGGGGATAAAGAATATGTACATAAAGATATATGAATGAGTGATGGTACAGAGCGGCATAGGCAAGATACAGTAGATGGTATTGAGTGCAGTATATACATATGAGATGAGTATGTAAACAAAGTGGCATAGTTAAAGTGGCTAGTGATACATGTATTACATAAAGATGCAGTAGATGATATAGAGTACAGTATATACATATACATATGAGATGAATAATGTAGGGTATGTAAACATTATATTAGGTAGCATTGTTTAAAGTGGCTAGTGATATATTTTACATCATTTCCCATCAATTCCCATTATTAAAGTGGCTGGAGTCAGTGTGTTGGCAGCAGCCACTCAATGTTAGTGGTGGCTGTTTAACAGTCTGATGGCCTTGAGATAGAAGCTGTTTTTCAGTCTCTCGATCCCAGCTTTGATGCACCTGTACTGACCTCGCCTTCTGGATGATAGCGGGGTGAACAGGCAGTGGCTCGGGTGGTTGCTGTCCTTGATGATCTTTATGGCCTTCCTGTGACATCGGGTGGTGTAGGTGTCCTGGAGGGAAGGTAGTTTGCCCCCGGTGATGCGTTGTGCAGACCTCACTACCCTCTGGAGAGCCTTACGGTTGTGGGCGGAGCAGTTGCCGTACCAGCCGGTGATACAGCCCAACAGGATGCTCTCGATTGTGCATCTGTAGAAGTTTGTGAGTGCTTTTGGTGACAAGCCAAATTTCTTCAGCCTCCTGAGGTTGAAGAGGCGCTGCTGCGCCTTCTTCACGATGCTGTCTGTGTGGGTGGACCAATTCAGTTTGTCTGTGATGTGTACGCCGAGGAACTTAAAACTTACTACCCTCTCCACTACTGTTCCATCGATGTGGATAGGGGGGGGGTGTTCCCTCTGCTGTTTCCTGAAGTCCACAATCATCTCCTTAGTTTTGTTGACGTTGAGTGTGAGGTTATTTTCCTGACACCACACTCCGAGGGCCCTCACCTCCTCCCTGTAGGCCGTCTCGTCGTTGTTGGTAATCAAGCCTACCACTGTTGTGTCGTCCGCAAACTTGATGATTGAGTTGGAGGCGTGCGTGGCCACGCAGTCGTGGGTGAACAGGGAGTACAGGAGAGGGCTCAGAACGCACCCTTGTGGGGCCCCAGTGTTGAGGATCAGCGGGGTGGAGATGTTGTTGCCTACCCTCACCACCTGGGGGCGGCCCGTCCGGAAGTCCAGTACCCAGTTGCACAGGGCGGGGTCGAGACCCAGGGTCTCGAGCTTGATGACGAGCTTGGAGGGCACTATGGTGTTAAATGCCGAGCTGTAGTCGATGAACAGCATTCTCACATAGGTATTCCTCTTGTCCAGATGGGTTAGGGCAGTGTGGTTGAGATTGCATCGTCTGTGGACCTATTTGGGCGGTAAGCAAATTGGAGTGGGTCTAGGGTGTCAGGTAGAGTGGAGGTGATATGGTCCTTGACTAGTCTCTCAAAGCACTTCATGATGACGGAAGTGAGTGCTACGGGGCGGTAGTCGTTTAGCTCAGTTACCTTAGCTTTCTTGGGAACAGGAACAATGGTGGCCCTCTTGAAGCATGTGGGAACAGCAGACTGGTATAGGGATTGATTGAATATGTCCGTAAACACACCAGCCAGCTGGTCTGCACATGCTCTGAGGGCGCGGCTGGGGATGCCCTCTGGGCCTGCAGCCTTGCGAGGGTTGACACGTTTAAATGTTTTCCTCACGTCGGCTGCAGTGAAGGAGAGTCCGCATGTTTTAGTTGCGGGCAGTGTCAGTGGCACTGTATTGTCCTCAAAGCGGGCAAAAAAGTTATTTAGTCTGCCTGGGAGCAAGACATCCTGGTCCGTGACCGTGCTGGTTTTCTTTTTGTAATCCGTGATTGACTGTAGACCCTGCCACATACCTCTTGTGTCTGAGCCGTTGAATTGAGATTCTACTTTGTCTCTATACTGACGCTTAGCTTGTTTGATTGCCTTGCGGAGGGAATAGTTACACTGTTTGTATTCGGTCATGTTTCCAGTCACCTTGCCCTGATTAAAAGCAACATTGCCCTTGCCCTGATCAGATGCAACATTCCCAGAAGGATAGTCTCATCCAACATGACTGATAAAGAGAGGGGTGAGAGTTGCGGTGTGAGTCTGAGGGAGTGAATAATTATTACTTTTTAAAAAGGTGGCAATACCATTAGTGATTGTCAGAGTTCACAAGATGGAGTGAGTGATTTGGACATTCCATTTACCTTCTCCTGCTCCAGGACTTGCTGCAGGTTGTTGCGGTACTGAGGTGTCTTCATGTAGGCCATGAACTGGAGGTACTGGACTTTAATGTTGTCTGTGTGAGGAGAGAGCAATGGCTTATCAGGACTGCTGACTCTGACTGACTGATGGATGTGATAACTAAGGGTGGGGTCAGGGTAGCGGTGCTCACCAAGAAGCTGTTGTAGGCCAGGAGGACTGGGGCCCAGCAGAAGTTGGCCAGACGCATAATGCTGAACTTTGGGAGGTAGCTGGTAGAAGGGACTTTGAGGTGACCTGTATGCATCTGTAGAAACACAGAAAGTCAGCTAAACAGACATGGACCACAATGAGTAAAAGGCTGAATAACACAAATGCACAAGGGTCTAGGGACACAGCCCTGAGTAAAACTGTCACCAGGTGGCTCACCCTGAGGGGGTGCTGCTGAGAGGGTCTTGGCATGGAGCAGATCCAGGGCACTCTGGCTGCTCTTGCTCTTTCGCTCAGCTGCGGCTACAGCAGCCTTCTTGGGACGCCCGCGCTTCCGAGCACTCAGCTTGCGGCCCTTGAGGAGTTTGGCGCGCCGCGGTTTGGGTGGGGCCTTCACGACTGCCAATAGGCCTGGTCGCTCAACCTCCTCACAGGAATCCTAAGACATATACAGGGAAGGGACCAGCATGAGAGAGAAAATTCGGACCTAGAGCTGCTAAAGTGATCTCATATCATAGGGTAAAGCGCAAGAACTTAGCATAGAGACGTGAAAAAACTATAAAGTCAGCTAAGTCACTTGCCTTGTGCTCCTTTGCCTTGGTTGGCGTGGTGCTGTTGCTTTTACTATTCTTTTCTTGACGACGCCTAGCTGCTTCTTGCTCCTCCTAAAAACACATAGGAACATCTGTTGTTTACCATGTGAATCGTTCAGCAGGGCACGAACTAGGAGCAACAGTAAAGCTGGAGGTGACCAAGATTGCCCACAGAGTAATGACAATATAAAATAGTGCAAAAGGAACAAAAAATGTTTAGCTTACCCTGAGTTTAGGATTTTTGAGACTATGAAAATAGTTTTCAAGCTGAAAAGGAAAAAGAAGGTATCAAGTATTGCACAAGGACATAGGGGAGAGTGACCTCTGCTATCTAAGCGCAGTGCCCTTGTTTGACACTGTCCATAAGCCCTCCAACACGTGGATGAGTTAGTGAGGAGCTACAGAAACAATGCAGCGATGACCTCACCGTTTCCACTGCCTCCAGTGAATGGATACATTAACCCCGAAGGCTCAGCCGTTGGATCATTTAGCTATTTGATTTAGAATTTTAGGACCCCTAGTTATAATTTCGTTAACGATTCCAATTAATTAAATATTAAAAATAAATTGGCTACTACTACTGCCCACAGAAATGCAATGAATAACTCCTTCATAAATGTAAAAAAGACTAAATAAATCATAAGGAATACGTTTTTGAATTGTCTGTCCTATTTCTAGGACATAAGAAAGCTCAGGAAATATTTGTTTTCTGGACACATTAAACCCCTTATTTTTGTTCACAAAACTACCGCCATACTTCTATTTGTTTGTATGGGTTACCTTCAGACGAGTCCCGTGACACTTGTGGGGGTTGTAGAGCAAAAGAGTCATCTTTCCATAGAGTGGTCATATTAGTTTGTAGGCCAAACCGTTCGGACGCTAGAGACGTTTGTGAGAAGACCGATTTTCAGGATGTCTCATGGTCTGACAAACACCGCTGTAGCTCGGCCACCTTCCACCACAGATGCGGAAGGCCGACATAGGCAGATGGTGGATTGAGACGCAGCCCATGCAAAAAAACAGATATCTCCATCTTAAAACTGACGGATGCGTCAATCGATTTAAGGATTAAAGAAAGACCCAGTTATTTCACTTGCACTGAGATGGTACAAACCAGTATAGACCAGTATCAAGACCAAACATAACTAAACAGAAGGACACATTTCTAGGTCAGGATTCTCCATCCATTCCTGGAGAGCTTACCATCCTGTAGGTTGTCTTACTAACCGGATTCATCTTATCAACCAGCAACTGAACAAAAATAAAAATGTAACATGAAATGATTTTACTGAGTTACAGTTCATATAAAGCAAATCAGTCAATTTAAATAAATTCATTAAGCTCTAATTTATGGATTTCACATGAATGGGCAGGGGCGCAGCCACTGGACAGCATTAGGCCCAGCCAACCAGAAGTTTTCCCCACAAAAGGGCTTTATTACAGACAAAAACACTGTTTCATCAGCTGTCCATGTGGCTGGTCTAACATGCAGACCACACCGCTCTTGTTACGTGCAAGTTGCAAATTAAAATTTACACGTTATTCAATCATTTAATCTGAACTGCTCACTGAACTTGATATATTTTTTAAGATTGATGTGCTTGCAAGTCATACCTCTCCCATCTCCTCATTGGTTTTTAGGAACATATACCCACATGGATGATTGAAAGATGAAGTGAGGTCCACACTTCAGCCCAGTTGGTGGTGGTAATGCACCTTAAAGTTGGTTGCCAATTGCCATATAAAGTCCACAGAAGACTGGAAAGATTACTAGAAAATAACTAGGTTTACCTTTTAATCTGTGGATTCATTGTCGGAGTAGAGGATCTTGTGCATTTCAGCTCAAATAACCCAATGTTTATATCTCAGGACAAATTATAATGAATGTTTGTTGCGTTTCAACCTGTCCCCAAATTAGTTGTCTCAGAGTTAATTTTGATATTTCAACCTGCGTGTCCTGATCACGTATGGTCTGGATGGACAGAAATCAACATTTGCACGCCCCGTTCTAGTCAGCATGTAAGACGATCCTGCAGGTGAAGAAGCCAGATGTGGAGGTCCTGGGATGACGTGGTTAAACGTGGTCTGTGGTTGTGAGGCCAGTTGGACCTACTGCCAAATTATCTAAAACGACATTGGAAGCGGCTTATGGCAGAGACATGAACATTAAATTCTCCGGCAACAGCTCTGGTGGACATTCCTGCAGTCAGCATGTCAATTGCACGCTCCCTCAAAACTTGAGACATCTGTGGCATTGTGTTGTGACAACTGCACAGTTTTGAGTGGCCTTTTATTGTCCCCCAGCACGAGCTACACCTGTGTCAGCTAATTGATATGCCACACCTGTCAGGTGGATGGATCATCTTGGCAAAGGGGAAATGTTCACCAACAGGGATGTAAACAAATTCATGGACAATTTTATAATTAAGCTTTTTGTGCATATGGAAAAAAACAGACATTTTATCTCAGCTCATAAAACCGAAACTGTACATGTTGTGTTTATATTTTTGTTCAGTATAATTATTAGAATCAGGTGCACTACATTAGGATTGGCAAGAAACCCTCCAGGACCATAGCTCTCCGGGAACAGGGTTGGAGTGTCCTGTTCTAGGTTCTATTGGCACAATATGCCACCACGACCAACAGGCAGAAAAGTGAAGATTTCCTGCTTGCAGTCAGGCTAACTGAGTGCAAAAGTAAGCAAGCAAGTCCTGTTTTTAATGTTTCTAAACAAGTTGAAAACACTCATGGTACAACATGTAGGCTAGTAGTAATGTTGTTTGCGCCATCACCTGTCTCAGTATCACCTCTCCTCTGTCCACTGCAGGGCTATACCAGCAGATGCAGTTGTTTCCTGCAGGGATATGTCCGACTAAACATGTTCTGAGTACTGCTACCGTACGCATTGGTATTTTATATACACATGAACTGATTGAGAGCTCTCATTCAATTCAAAGTTGCCCTACTATAAACAGACTTTTCCCCCCGTTTTTCCCCTTCTTTTTTTTTTTACAAGGAGCACATGTGCACCTAAGTTGGAACATGTAGGCGCACATAGAAATGTAGGAGCACAATGAAAAAATATTGGAGGTAATAAAGCTAGAATCCTTTTTTTCTTCTTCTTCTAGGCGCACGGGTGCTCCCAAATAAAAATTCTAGGTTGTACAGCAAAATATTTAGGCGCATATGAGTAAAATGGTGGCACTGTAGAGCAACTGCCATTGCAACATTGTGAATGTATTGGGACGGAGGGGATGAGCGTAAAAGAGGGGAAAGCTTGACTCACTATGGTGCGGTCTATCGTATGAAGGTAGTAGGAAACTGGTTTTCCAGTCCAGGACACTGAACCTCTCAACGGAGACAACTCCACGACTCTCATTATTGTGCCAATGTCTGAAAAGGAGAAACAAAGAGCAGAAAGGCAATCCATTTAGTTCATGAAAACACACTAGAATCTTTGAGATCCATAAGAATGATATGAACATGATGAAAACCTACCACTCAAGTTACGACTGTTGATTCTAAAATTTAGAGGTGCAAAAGGTTTTGAGGATACAATTTTCCCACCTAAAAGAGAAAAAACATGATCTTCCCATGAAGGCACTTCACAAAAGGCTATTTGAGAATGCTTAAAACTAAACAATACAAACACAGATCTATAATGAGTCCCAGATTGATCTGTGTATGTGGCTGCAATAAATAATCAATGGCAGCATAGACCATGCTTTCATGTCTAGCTTTTAAAACACAAGGGTCATGTGGAGGAGAGGTCAAATGACTGAGGGTTCAGAGGTCAAGTGTGTGGTATTGACACAGCTGACATTAGCTACCTGCATGTTACCCTCTCTCTTGTTATCTCTAATGAAAGCAGCTGAATCCATAACCTATTGAAATTATCCAAGGTTCTTCATTTGCTGTACCAAAATGGCAGGGTGGGCTTGACACAGGGTAACAAAAGGGCCATTTACTACATACCTTCCTTCATGTTAGCAAAGCGCTCCTTCAGCTGGTGATCAACCTCTGGACCAAAAGCAAAGTTGTTCACAAAAATTACACTACTAGACAAACGGGGAAGAGGAGAGAAGGGAGAAGAGGAGAAAACGATTTAGAGTTGAAGCTGTGCAGACGTTTCCCTTGTGTTCAGACGTGTGTAAATACACAGTGACATCTCAGTGGGAGTGGAAGCCTCCAGATTATATAGAGGTACTGTACCTTGTGTTGGCTATCCTCTCCTTCCACACTTCAGACAGGAAATCCCCCCTCTCCAGCTTGAAAATAAACAGGAAAATAAGTTGCATGTCTGCAATCCAAAACCATTTGTGTATTTCTGAATGACACTTCTGTCAGATCAACTCATAATCTTACAGAGTAGTCCCCGTGTTTCTTCCCATACCACTTCATCCACCTCTTAAATTCTTTGTCCATGGACTGAAAGAAAAAGCACACAAATTACTTTTATGACAACCACCTGGAATAGATGAGAAAAAACCATCAAGCTCGGTGTGGGATGTTAGGAACTTACCTCTGCATAAGTGGCTGGAATGTCTGCCTTCTCCACACCAAAGTAGTGTTTACAGTTTGTTGCTGCAGCAACCTGCAGCACCACTTGTCCCACTCCTGCAATTACAGATGATTAAGATGGCAAATAATACACCTGGCTGCGAGTCACATTAAGACTGATTATCTCATTAGGAACTAAACATTGAGGTAAACACTGACCGCTGCCGAGGTCTACAAAGGTGTCGTCCTCCATCATTTCCATCTCGTTGATGATCTGGGCCACCAGGTCAAAGGATGTCTCACCGTACACCTCGGGGGAGAATGGCTCATAGTTGTTGAGCTTCTCTGGGTCCGTGACAGAGTGGTTGTACACCTGCTGCAGGATATGCCTGAGGAGCCCGTTGGACGGCCGCTTGTTCAGCTTCAGGGGCGGGGTGGTGCCTTTCCACTGACACACAGGACAGGGAGTTCAGTATGACTATATTACATAGCTAGGTTATAAACATGTCGCTGTGCACAAGTGAGCTAGGTTTTCCCTACGGTAACAAACGGCGACAAGAAAGATAATTAAATGTAACATTTCAGCGTTTTAACATAATGTGTTCAGAAATAAGCTTTGGACTAAACTGTAGAGACATTCCAACTCACCAGCTGGTGGATGCTGTCGATGGCTCTGTTGTATTTGTCACAAAGTCTTTGCATACTCTCGAAGCTGTAACACACAGAAAAATAAATAACGTCTATCAACATCTTATGACAAGACATGGACAAGGAAGCTAGTAGCCCATGACTTGTATTTTTGTGCTGATGTTAGTTTGGCCAGGACCATGGATACAAGAAGGCTAATTGCATATCAGTTTGCCTCCACTCTACGAGACTCATCTCTCAGGCTGCTACCACACCAAAACCAAAATATTCCTAAATGAGCATCCCTGTCATTAGTATCTGCACCCCCCCCCTGGGAAGAACATTTAAATGTAAAAAAAAGTGCTAGTCCATTCTACTCATACTCTGGATGTTACTATGGTATTGGACTGTGACTACAGGTGCTCTGGTAGACTGTGCTTAAGATCAGCATCACAGTCCTTGTTCTTCATAGTCTGATGCTCAGCTCACCTCTTCGTGTCGTAGTCGATGAGGACATAGTTCTCCATAGCCAACTTAAGGTCTGGGATCTCCTCACACACCCAACTGAGAACAACGATCAATACAGGGGTTAGTTTACAAAGACCTAGTCTAACTCAGTCAAGAAGTACAGTCACTCACTGCACTATGGTTTTGAGATAGAAAGGTGGTAGTTACTTACCGAATGGTCTCAATGATTTCATGAGCAGCATCATGGTGTTTATCCTGAAGATAAAGTAAACAAAAGGGGAGAAAAGATAGTGGGTTTGAATAGATCCTTTTCCAGTACATGATACATGACTATTGGCTGCAGATGGCTTTCTTACTGCTGCCATTCAACATAGCCTAGATTTAAATTTGTATTACTTCCAAACACACTTTTTTTTGGTTCTCATACGCTTAACAATTATATGATTCTTGCTTGAACGGTTGCTAAGATCATATTTGTTGACTGCCTTCATGACCTGTGACCGCCGGGGTGGCGGTAATACAGTCACCATAACAGCCCTAGTCAGTCAGAATCCAAATAGAGGAGACAAAGAATGTACACAGATATGCTAACAGCTACCAACACGAGTTCAGCCAACTGGCTCATATAAGGCCAGCAGCACTCAATGACTTAATAATCCACACAGTGCAAACCACAGTAGTTAGTGTGACTCATTCACTACGACTGCCAGCATAACAATTCAAGAGACCACCGAGTGCATCACTTATCAAGCTGACATTCTCTAAAATGGCTGTGGTCTGGGAGAATGAGTGCATTTAAAGCTCAGTAACTTAAATGAGATGAGTTGTCAGGCCACTGCTGTACCTACTGCCATTGCAGCATGGGAGGAACTGCAGGATTCCAGTCAGACTGGTTGCCAGCTGCCTAAGATGACCCAGTGACCTACTTTTTGCTCCAACGCGGGACCTCCTGGGAGGGCCTCGGCGGGAAGGAAGAAGGGAAGGAGGTAGAAAGTCAGGCCTAGCTGCACTCAGCTGGTCTGGCACAACAGCAGGCTAGAGTTACAGGGCTCTGCTTTTCCTGCCCAATACCTCCACAAATTTCGCCATGAAAACGCTTACAATAACATCAGGTCTGAGATTACAGGACCAGAGAGCATGCCATGAAATAAAATATATTTAGCCACAAAGGAAGCAAAGCATTTCACAAAAGGAGCAAACGTTGCTATGAATAGCCTAGTAATAAAATAACCAATGAATACAGTGCCTTCAGAAAATATTCACACCCCTTGACTTAGTCAACATTTTGTCTTAAAGCCAGAATTAGAGATTTGACGCCACTGGCCTTACGCCCCACAAAGTCAAGGTTGAATTATGTTGTTGCTTGGTTTTTTGCTCTGACATGAAGGGTCAACTGTGGGACCTTATATAGACAGGTGTACCTTTCCAAATCTTGTCCACTCAATTGAATTTACCACAGGTGGACTCCAAATCAAGAAGTTGAAACATCAAGGACAATCAATGGAAACAATTTTTTTATTTAACTAGGCAAGTCAGTTAAGAACAAATTCTTACTTACAATGACGGCCTAGGAACAAGGCAGTCTGACAGATTTACCCTGTCAGCTTGGGGAGTCGAGGAAGCAACCTTTTGTCTACTGGCCCAGCACTCTAACCACAAGGCTACCTGCCACCCCAATGCACCAGAGCTCAATTTCAAGTCTCATAGCATACTAACATAAATAAGGTAGTTTAATTTATACATTTGCAAAAAACATATCTAAAAACCTGTTTTATCGTTATGGGTTATGGGTTGTCTGTAGATTCGAGGGAAATAAATACAAATTAAAACATTTTTAGAAAAAGGCTGTAACGTAACAAAACGTGGAAAAAGTCAAGGGTTTATGATAATATATTTTGATACATTGAATGTAAAGATTGTGAACCCATGTTACATTCACCACCCATTTCAGGAAGTGATGTCACTGGGTACTGCCCCTATATACAGTTCCTTCCGAAAGTATTCAGACGCCTCGACTTTCTCCACATTGTTACAGCCTTATTCTAAAATTGTCATCTCTGTACACACACCAAAAAACAGGTTTAGAAATGTTGCTAATTTATTAAAAATACAACTGAAATATCAGATTTAAATTAGTATTAAGACCCTTTACTAAGTACTTTGAAGCATCTTTAGCAGCGATTACAGCATAGATTCTTCTAGGATAAGACACTACAAGCTTGGAACACCTATATTTGGGGAGTTTCTCATATTCTTGTCTGCAGATCCTCTCAAGCCATGTCAGGTGGGATGGGGAATGTTGATGCACAGCTGTTTTCAGGTCTCTCCAGAGACGTTAGAACAGGTTCAAGTTGAGGCTCTAGCTGGGTCACTCAAGAACATTCAGAGACTTGTCCCGAAGCCACTCCTGCGTTGTCTTGGCTGTGTGCTTAGGGTCATTGTCCTGTTGGAAGGGGAACCGTCTCCCCCAGTCAGAGATCCTGGGCGCTCTGGAGCAGGTTTCCATCAAGGCTGGCTATACACTTTGCTCCGTTCAGCTTTCTCTCGATCCGGACTCGTCTCCCAGTTGCTGAAAAACATCCCCACAGAATGATGCTGCCACCACGCTACACTGTAAAGATGGTGCCAGGTTTCCTCCAGACGTGACGCTTGGCATTCAGGCCAAAAAGTTCAATCTTGGTTTCATTAGACCAGAGAAGCTTGTTTCTCATGGTTTGAGTCGTTAGGTGGCTTTTGTCAAACTTCAAGAGGGCTGTCATGTGCCTTTTACTGAGGAGCGGTTTCCATCTGGATAGTCTACCATAAAGGCCTGATTTGGTGGAGTGCTGCAGAGATGGTTGTCCTTTTGGAAGGTTCTCCCATCTCTACAGAAAAAACTCTGGAGCTCTGTCAGAGTGACCATCAGGTTCTTGGTCACCTCCCTGATCAAGGCACTTTTTTATTTATTTCACCTTTATTTAACCAGGTAAGCAAGTTGAGAACAAGTTCTCATTTACAATTGTGACCTGGCCAAGATAAAACAAAGCAGTTCGACACAAACAACAACACAGAGTTACACATGGAGTAAAACAAACATACAGTCAATAATACAGTAGAAAAATAAGTCTATATACAATGTGAGCAAATGAGGTGAGATAAGGGAGGTAAAGGCAAAAAAAAAAGGCCATGGTGGCAAAGTAAATACAATATAGCAAGTACAACACTGGAATGGTAGATTTGCAGTGGAAGAATGTGCAAAGTAGAGATCGAAATAATGGGGTGCAAAGGAGCAAAATAAATAAATACAGTAGGGAAATAGGGAGTTGTTTGGGCTAAATTATAGATGGGCTATGTACAGGTGCAATAATCTGTGAGCTGCTCTGACAGCTGGTGCTTAAAGCTAGTGAGGGAGATAAGTGTTTCCAGTTTCAGAGATTTTTGTAGTTCGTTCCAGTCATTGGCAGCAAGAGAACTGGAAGGAGAGGCAGCCAAAGAAAGAATTGGTTTTGGGGGTGACCAGAGAGATATACTTGCTGGAGCGGTTGCTACAGGTAGGTGCTGCTATGGTGACCAGCGAGCTGAGATAAGGGGGGACTTTACCTAGCAGGGTCTTGTAGATGGCCTGGAGCCAGTGGGTTTGGCGACGAGCACGAAGCGAGGGCCAGCCAACGAGAGCGTACAGATCCTAGTGGTGGGTAGTATATGGGGATTTGGTGACAAAACGGATAGCACTGTGATAAACTGCATCCAGTTTATTGAGTAGGGTGTGAGGCAATTTTGTAAATGACATCGCCGAAGTCGAGGATCGGTAGGATGGTCAGTTTTACAAGGGTATGTTTGGCAGCATGAGTGACAGATGCTTTGTTGCGAAATAGGAAGCCAACTCTAGATTTAACTTTGGATTGGAGATGTTTGATGTGAGTTTGGAAGGCGAGTTTACAGTCTAACCAGACACCTAGGTATTTGTAGTTGTCCACATATTCTAAGTCAGAGCCATCCAGAGTAGTGATGTTGGACAGGCGGACAGGTGCAGGCAGCGATCGGTTGAAGAGCATTTAGTTTTACTTGTATTCAAGAGCAATTGAGGCAACGGAAGGAGAGTTGTATGGCATTGAAGCTCACCTGGAGGGTTGTTAACTAGAGGGCACTATTTTTATTTTGGGAAAAATAACGTTCCCAAAGTAAACCGCCTATTTATCAGGACCAGATGCTAGAATATGCATATAATTGACAGCTTAGGATAGAAAACTCTAAAGTTTCCAAAACTGTAAAAATATTGTCTGAGAGTGTAACAGAACTGATATTGCAGGCGAAAGCCTAAGAAAAATCCAATCAGGAAGTGACTCATGTTTCGAAACAGTTGTGTTCCTATGCACCCCTATTGGTCACTGAAAGGGATATCAACCAGATTCCTTTTTCTACGTATTTCCTAAGGTGTCTACAGAATTGTGACGTAGTTTCACACCTTTATGTTGAAGAATGAGCGTAAACGACTACATTGCGTAAGTGGCCAGCTGAGGGCTCTCAGAGTGATTCTTGCGTAAAAGACAGAGGTAGTCATTTTTCCTCTCGCTCCTACTGAAAAGCCAATTGTCCCGGTTGATATATTATCTAATAGATATTTGAAAAACACTGAGGATTGATTATAAAAAACGTTTTCTATGTTTGTCGATATTATTCACATAATTTGGATATTTTTTCCCCGGCGTTGTCGTGACAGCTATTTCCAGTAGATTTCTGAACATGACAAGCAAACGGAGGATTTTTGGGTATAAAAATAATCTTTATGGAACAAAAGGAACATTTGCTGTCTAACGAAGTCTCGTCAGTGAAAACATCCGAACATCAAAGGTAAACAGTTAATTTGATTGCTTTTCTGATTTGTGACCAAGCTTCCTGCTGCTAGCTGGACATAATGCTATGCTATCAATAAACTTACAAACGCGTGTCTTGCTTTGGCTGTAAAGCATAATTTCAAAATCTGAGATGACACGGTGATTAACATGCATGAAACCAAGGCTATTACGGTTACAGAAGTCATCAAAAGAGAGCGCCTGGGGAATAGGAGTGGAGCTAGGCACTGCAGGGCCTGGATTCACCTCTACATCACCAGAGGAGTAGGATAAGGGTACGGCTAAAAGCTATGAGAATTGGTCGTCTAGAACAGAGAATAAAAGGAGGTTTCTGGGGGCGATAAAATAGCTTCAAGGTATAATGTACAGACAAAGGTATGGTAGGATGTGAATACAGTGGAGGTAAACCTAGGTATTGTGTGATGAGAGAGAGTCTCTAGAAACATCATTGAAACCAGGTAATGACGTCGCATGTGTGGGTGGTGGAACTGAAAAGGTTGGATAAGGTCTAGTGAGCAGGGCTAGAGGCTCTACAGTGAAATAAGCCAATAAACACTAAACCAGAACAGCAATGGACAAGGAGAGGCATGCTTAGTCGAGTGATCATAAGGATCCAGTGAGTAGTGAGGTTGGTTGGGGTCACGGCGATTCAGACAGCTAGCCGGGCCATAGGTAGCAAGCTAGCATAGGATGTACGTCTGTTTTTAGCCACCTCATGCATTTCCGTTGGTAGATTAGTGGGGTTTCGTGTGGTAGAGGGGATCAATCCAATTGACAAAATAGATAGTGACCCAGGAAAAATTGTCCGACAGACCTTTTCAGATAGCAGCCGATAAGACCGCTAACGATTAGCGGGCCGTAGATGGGCGTTCAGGTCACGCCGTGACGGAGGGGCCAGTTGGATAACTCCCTCGAGCAGATGTCGGTAGTCCAGTCGTGAAGGCCCGGTGGGGCTCCGCATTGGCAGTAAAACGGGGGTCCGGATAGGCGATTGCAGCCCAGGAGTGGCTGATGGAACTCTTCAGCTGGCTAGCTCCGGAATTTGCAGTTGAAATCCGGGGATATGGAGAGAAAAATAGGTCCGGTATGTTCTGGTCTGAGTCGAGTTGTACAAAACTGGCGATAGATTTGAGCTTAAGGATAGCTGATGACCACAAACCGTGGTTAGCTGAATACTAACGTTAGCCAGTAAACTGGCTAGCTTCTGGCTCTAGCTTCTGGCTCTAGCTTCTGGCTCCTTCCCCGAATGCCCAGTTTGGCCGGGCAGCCAGCTCTAGGAAGAGTCTTGGTGGTTCCAAACTTCTTCCATTTAAGAATGACGGAGGCCATTGTGTTCTTGGGGACCTTCAAATGCTGCAGAAATGGCGCGACACAATCCTGTCTAAGCTCTTTCAACCTCATGGCTTGGCTTTTGCACTGACATGCATTGTCAGCTATAGGACATTATATAGACAGGTGTGCCTTTCCAAATCATGTCCAATCAATTGAATTTACCACAGGTGGACTCCAAATCAAGTTGTAGGAACATCAAGGATGACCACTTGAGCTCAATTTAGAGTCTCAAAGGGTCTGAATACTTGCGCAAATAAGGTATCAGTTCATTTTAAATACATTTGCAAACATTTCTAAAAACCTTTTTTGGCTTTGTCATTCTGGGGTATTGGGTGTAGATTGACGAGGATGTTTTATGTATTCAATCCATTTTAGAGTAAGGCAGTAACATAACAAAATGTGGAAAAATTCAAGGGATCTGAATACTTTAAGGCACTGTATAGGACCTTCCACCCGTCTGGGATATGGATGCCCCATGAAGACCTAAGGGTCGAAATGTTATAAATAAAAGCACCTGGGAGAATGAGCAGCGCTTTCCTCTGTTTTCCATTAGTTTGCCTACAACTCCAGCACCTGGATGTGCGCATGTTCTTCAGCTTTTGTACAATAGTGTTTAACATGATTTTTGAATGACAACCTCATCTCTGTACCTCACACATACGATTATCTGTAAAGGTCCCACAGTCGAGCAGTGAATTTAAAAAAAAGATTCAACCACAAAGACCAGGGAGGTTTTCCAATGCCTTGCAAATAAGGCCACCTATCAGTAGATGGGTAAAAATACAGATAGACATTGAATATTCCTTACAGAATGGTGAAGTAATTAATTACACTTTGGGTGTATTGATACACCATCCAGTCACTAAGAAGATACAGGCTTCATTCCTAACGCAGTTGCCGGAGAGGAAGGAAACCGTTTAGTGACTTCACCATGAGGCGAATAGTGACTTTAAAACAGTTTAATGGCTGTGATAGAAACTGAGAATGGATCAACAACATTGTAGTTACGCCACAATAATCTAAATTGACATAGTGAAAATGGAGAAGCCTGTACAGAATAAACTTATATTCTAAAAACAGCAGCAATTGTGGCAAAGAAATTAACTTAATGTCCTGAAAATGTTATGTTTAGGGGAAATCCAACACAACAAATCACTGAGTACCACTTCATATTTTCAAGCATGAAGATGGCGGCATCATGTTACGTGCATGTATGTCATCGGCAAGGACTAGGAAGTTTCAGGATATAACATTTAAAAACTGTGCTAAGCACAGGCAAAATCAGAGGAAAATCTGCTTTCCACAAGACACAGAGATGAATTAACCTAAAACACAAGACCAAATCGACACAGGAGTTGCTTAACAAGAAGACAGTGAATGTTCCTCAGTGGCTGAGTTACAGTTGACTTAAATCTACTTCAAAATCTATGGCAAGACCTGAAAATGGTTCGTCTAGCAATGATCAACAAACAATTTGACAGAGCATGAAGAATAAAAACATTTTTTAAAGGCAAATGTTGCACAATCCAGGTGTGGAAAGCGCTTAGTGACTTACCCAGAAAAACTCACAGCTGTAATCATTGCCGAAGGTGCTTCTACAAAAGTATTGACTCAGGGGTGTGAATACTTAAAGAAATCTCATTTACACATTTCAATACTTCTAGAAACATGTTTTCACTGTCATTATGGGGTATTGTATGTAGGGATCCTGAGTGGCGCAGCGGTCTAAGGCACTGCATCGCGTCACTACAGATTCCGGCAGTAATCGAGAGTCCCATAGGACAGTACACGATTGGCCCATCGTCGTCTGGGTTAGGGGAGGGTTTGACCCGGGTAGGCTGTCATTGTAAATACAAATTTCTTAACTGACTTGACTAATAAAAAAATAAAATAAAAGCTGGATGAGAAATCTATTAAATCCATTTTGAATTCCGGCTGTAACAAAATGTGAAGACAGTTAAGGGTTATGTATATTTTGAAGGCACTGTACATGCAGCCAAAATTAGAGGGCTCCAATGAGCTTACTGTGCTACAATTTTGTGACGGGTTAATATGCTGGTCCCAGACAGACCGCGTGTGCACATACAAATCAGCCTCTTTACAGTGTGGGTGTGTGGAGGCAGCGAGAGAGCGGGGAGTTCCTGCTGCTCACACACAGACAGCACGCAGCAACACCAGCGCTGCTTCTAAAAATAAACGCTGGGTTAGAGAAAGAATGTGTGTGACGCTTGAGAGGCACTCTAACAGCCAATCATCCTCTCTTCCCCTCCTAGCCCCCTGTAGTGGGCACGATGAAGGAACTGACTCAACCACTCACTACCTTCCCCGCCTTTTCATTCTGTCGTTACCTCACCATGACGCACTGACAGGGAATAATACTGCTCCACTACGCATTACTCATGACCAATGAACAAATAACTAACCAGGTGCAGCAGCGATATTACCACAGAGAAAAACTGATTCATCAACCCATCCATCACAGTCTAGCTCTTAGGCAGAACTGCCTTAATATGCCTGTATGCTTGATCTTCCCTGATAACACCACAGGTCACGTTGGCCCAAGGAGTGCTTCTTAATTCATTGATGTATGGCTTGTTAGTTTCACTTTAACACAGGTAGAAATACTGGAAGAAACACACATCTGACAACACAAAATAGGCAAGATGACATCAATTCAAATATGGTCTTGTACGAAAGCATTCTGGCTTTAGTTAGAGCCAAGAAAATAATTTAACAAAGGGTTCTGCAGCACAAGAGCTGTTCCTCATATGGAAGCAGTTACAAATTTAAATCCGCAGATGGTGACAGTGAGAGAATGAGCGTTTAAGCATGTGATTGGTAGCAGCTTCAGCGTGGGGAGACAGGAAGGCAGCAGATATTACTATCATGTTGTGCAGTGAACAACAGAACAGTGCACGTTCAGTCTCTGTGGGGGGAGTGGAGTAATTTGGTCAGAAGTACTGGAATATGTATGATGTACAGCATCTTTTGGCTGGGCAGGAGCACTGGACCTAAAGCACATGTCAAACTCATTCCCCCGGAGGGCTGAGTATCTGTGGGTTTCCGCTCCTCCCTTGGACTTTATGAATTAAAAAGACACTGATTCGTATGAAACTCCCCTTACCTGGTTGTCTAGGTCTTCATTGAAAGGAAAAATCAAAAACCAGCAGACACTAGGTCATCTATGGAATGAGTGACACCCCTGACCTGAAGCATTATTACTGAGAAAGATGAACAAATAAAATACAACCCAATGAATACCAAAATATTGCACCATTATACATGAATTAGCTCAGGAGTTAGTCATAGTCCTGTTCAATAGATCAAACTGCAAAAAAAGAAACCACCACAAAGAAACATCCACAGGCTTGTGATGTGTAGACTGAAGAGCCAGGCAGAATCTGCAGCTAATCAAGTGCTTTGTAACGCTGGTCTTATCTTCTGCCCCTCCCAGTGGTGCATATTGAGAAGTCTAGGAGGCCCTTATTTTAAAAACATAGCCAGAACTCCACACAGATAAAGACTAGAATCCAGTTAGTCAGTCTGGTGCCGTGCGGAAATTACAATTAGAAGAATTTTAGATCTGCCTTTAGAAAATGCAGAAAGATACTTTTGGTCAAGTAGTGTATGTGGACACCTGCTCGTCGAATATCTCATTCCAAAATCCTGGGCATTAATATGGAGTTGGTCCCCCCTTTACTAATATAAACGGTCTCCACTCTTCTGGAAAGGCTTTCTGCTAGATGTTGGAACATTGCTGTGGGGACTTGCTTTCATTCAGCCACAAGAGCATTAGTGAGGTCGGGCACTGATGTTGGGCAGTTAGGCCTGGCTTGCAGTTGGCGTTCCAATTCATCCCAAAGGTGTTCGATGGGGTTGAGGTCAGGGCGCTGTGCAGGTCAGTCAATTTCTTCCACACTGATTGACAAACCATTTCTTTATGGACCTCACTTTGTGTACAGGGGCATTGTCTTGCTGGAAACAGGAGGACCTTCCCCAAACTGTTGCCACAAAGTTGGAAGCGCAGAATCGTCTAGAATGTCATTGTTTGCTTTAACCATGAAAAAATAGCCCCAGATCATTATTCCTCCTCCAACTAAGTGATGTTATTGTGAAATGGAAACGTCTAGGCATAACAACGGCTCAACCGCGAAGTGGTAGGCCACACAAGCTCACAGAACAGGAAGGGCGTGAAAAATCGTCCTCTGGAATGAATTAAGCATCACCATCTTCCAGTCCAACAGACCAATCTGGGTTTGGCAGATGCTAGGAAAACACTACCTGCCCAAATGCATAGTGCCAACTGTAAAGTTTTGCGGAGGAGGAATAATGGTCTGGGGCTGTTTTTCATGGTTCGGGCTAGGCCCCTTCGTTCCAGTGAAAGCAAATCTTAACGCTACAGCAAACAATGACATTCTAGATAATTCTGTGCCTCCAACATTTGTAGCAACAGTTTGGGGAAGGCCCTTTTCTTTCAGCATGACAATTCCTCTGTGCACAAAGCAAGGTCCATACAGAAATTGTTGATATCAGTGCAGAAGAACCTGACTGGCCTGCAGAGAGCCCTGACCTCAACACCTTCGGGATGAATTGGAAAGCTGACTGCGAGCCATGACTAATTGTCCAACATCAGTGCGCACATTCACTACTACATGTGGCTGAATGGAAACAAATCCCCGCAGCAATGTTCAAACATCTAGTGGAAATTCTTCTCCAGAAGAGTGGAGGCTGTAGTAGCAGCAAAGGGGGGGACCAAATCCACATTAATGCCCATGATTTTGGAATGACAAGCAGTTGGTTTTCAATAGCGGAGATTTGTAATAACCATGCTGTCTGTCTCTCCGATATCTGCAACATTGCTTTAATATTGAAATTCGATCTCCATCTGTCCTATGGTAAACGCGTTGGGACTTAGGACGAAACAGACAGGCTGGCAGCTTCTCAGCCAGGCAAAATCATCAATAAACTGGCATAATATTTGTTGGATTATACATAGAAATGTCAATAGAAAAACACAAAATTCAGCAAGTATGCTGTCATTCCAGCTTCAGTTTGAAGTGATTGTGTTAGTTGGCTCTCTTCTGAAGAGTGACGTGGAGAGTGAGCACATGTTCTATGCCAGGTGAAATTGCACATCATTAGCTCATGCATTGTTATGGATGTATCCCCCACCACAATTTTTTTTCTCTTCTTTTTTTTTTTTACACTAAACCGAAATAGCTCCGCCATTTCCTGGTTGTTAAAACTAATATAGTTTGCAAGTATAGTGCAGAGAATCATTGTACCATCAAAACCGCTGTGAACTATATTTTCCATAACAAAAAATAATCTTGTTTCAGCTTTTTGAAGCTGGTGTACAAAACCAAATGTAGAAGACAAACTGTTTTTGTTTTTTTTTACCTTTAACTAGGCAAGTCGGTTAAGAACAAATTCTTATTTTCAATGACGGCCTAGGAACAGTGGGCTGCCTTTTTCAGGGGGAGAATGAAAGATTTTTAACTTGTCAGTTCGGGGATTTGATCTTGCAACCTTTCGGTTATAGTCCAACGCTCTAACCACTAGGCTACCTGCTGCCCCACAACTCTGTGCTTAACGGGAAGCTTAGAATTAGCGCACATAGAACAGATTTACCGCATCTTAAACTTGCTTTCAAGTACAATGAGAGGTCCGTAAGTATCATTTCTATGTGAATTTAATTGCTTGCTCAAAAGGTTACATATTGCTACAATAAACACAACTGCAGCTACTTCGCTGTTATTCTGGTTGCACTGTTTGACATGACTGTGTTAGCCAAAGTTGGCTAGCTAGAAAGGGATACGAATGGTGCCAGCCATCACGGCAATGAAACATTTAGAACAAACAATCTGGTCACGTCCGTAGATGTATAACAAAAACTGGTACCCTGGCAACTAAAACGATAGAATGAACAACCAGCCGCCTTAGGTAGCAACCCTATATTTGTCAGGCCTGTATCTTGTGGAAGGATGAAATTGTATGAATTGAATTCATCAAAATAAAGTTGAAAATATGGCAATAATTATTTGAATATGTTGGTAACCCATTGTATAAAAGTGATAATGCCCTCGAAGCGGTCATGCCAATATATCCTCCAAACACCAGTTTCTCAGGCATTATCACTTAAATAATGCCCTTCAAGGCAATTAGAAACGAGTATTCAACAATTGCATAGTATAACACAGAAGCAGTTGTTGTGAGGCAGCTCCATCACCAAAACATTACATATTGTGTATTTATTGATTGTGTTATTTTTCTACTATTCTCTCGGCTTTGTTGGGAAGGGCCTGTAAGAAACCATTTTTCCCTGTTAATCTACAACGGTTTATGAAGCATGTGACATAAAATATGATTGATTTGTTTGCGTTGCCTTTTTCTGAGGATGCCAGTCATGCAACAGTCCGGTTATCAGTCTCTGGTGTAATGGGAGTGAAGTCAGCCAGGGCCAACTGTGGAGGATTGCGTCAGCAGCAGTACTGCTTAGTTCCTGAACTCTGACGTTAAAGGGTATTACCCAGTGTGACACAGAACACTAGACACGCCACAGACAACACTCCGCTGTTCTGAGAAATACACTTTCAGGTAGTCCCCCCAGCACCGCCTTACCGCAATTTTCTATAAATGAGTAAAACAGCTGAAACACACTTGAAGCCACCAGAGAAACCACAATGATTTCATCTGCTTCCATTTCGTTCCCCTTTGTACAATCTGGCAAACTATAGTATAAACTTCAGCTAAAAACAAATATGTTCAAAGCATGCTGCACACACTCAAGTTGCAAACACAATCAACTCTGCCTTAACATTAGAGGTCGACCGATTAATCGGGGCCGATTTCAAGTTTTCATAACAATCAGAAATCGGTATTTTTGGGCGACGATTTGACGATTTTTAAAAATACCTTTATTTAACTAGGCAAGTCAGTTAAGAACAAATTATTATTTTCAATGACGGCCTAGGAACAGTGGGTTAACTGCCCTGTTCAGGGGCAGAATGACGTATTTTCACCTTGTCCGCTCGGGTGATACAGTCTTGCAACCTTACAGTTAACTAGTCCAACGCAATAACGACCTGCCTCTCTCTCGTTGCACTCCACAAGGAGACTGCCTGTTATGCGAATGCAGTAAGCCAAGGTAAGTTGCTAGCTAGCATTAAACTTCTTATAAATAAATAATCAATCATAATCACTAGTTAACTACACATGGTTGATATTATAACTAGATATTATCTAGTGTGTCCTGCATTGCATATAATCTGACTGAGCATACAAGTATCTGACTGAGTGGTGGTAGGCAGAAGCAGGCGTGTAAACATTCATTCCAACAGCACTTTGAGTTTTGCCAGCAGCTCTTCAAAGTGTCTCAAGCATTGCGCTGTTTATGACTTCAAGCCTATCAACTCCCGATGAGGCTGGTGTAACCGAAGTGAAATGGCTAGTTAGTTAGCGCGCGCTAATACATTTTCAAGCGTCACTCGCTCTAAGGCATCTAGTAGTTGTTCCCCTTGCTCTGCATGGGTAACGCTGCTTTGTTGGTGGCTGTTGTTGTTGTGTTGCTGGTTCGAGCCCAGGGAGGAGCGAAGAGAGGGACGGAAGCTATACTGTCACACTGGCAATACTGAACATGGGGCGGCAGGGTAGCCTAGTGGTTAGAGCGTTGGACTAGTAACCGGAAGGTTGCAAGTTCAAACCCCCTGAACAGGCAGTTAACCCACTGTTCCCAGGCCGCTGACAAGGTACAAATCTGTCGTTCTGCCCCTGAACAGGCAGTTAACCCACTGTTCCCAGGCCGTCATTGAAAATAAGAATTTGTTCTTAACTGACTTGCCTGGTTAAATAAAGGTAAAAAATAAAATAAATAGCAATCTACGGAAGATTGGTCATAACACACAGCAATGATTCACTGTTTTTAATCTACACATGACATGCATGCAAAAGTAAAAACAAAAAGACTTAAGTGTTATTCAGTAGGCCTTTGCCCACAGTCAACCCACACTACTGGTTTATTTAGTGGCATTTGTGTAGAACAACCGAAACTTAGCCTACTCTATTTTTACCTTCTGGATTCCAAAATAGTTGCAATTAGGCTTCTGTCTAACACTCTTTCGGTTGGATGTTAGCAGTCTCCTCTGCACTAACAAAAACATGTTTTGAGTAACCTACATACTGCAAAACAGTATTGGATGTTCACATTTATGGTTGAAACTAGGTTTCAAGTTCAAGTCTGTCAGCTAATCCACTGAATTTGTGGAACTGGTTTTAGACGTGGGATGGATAACTGGTCAAACCATGTGAGACATGTGAGTCATATGGGATGGTACTACCCAGAAGCTCTATTTATTTGATTTACTGGACCTAGTGGAAAAACAACTTATATATCCATATAAGGGACTAGAGTTGTGAGGAATTGTGCAATGTTTCTGCTATATTAATGCAAATTATACCTTCAGATTGTACTCCATTGGCACTGGTACTCTATTGGCATGAGTGCAGTATTGCATCAAGAGCGCAGGATTTTAGGTTCAATTCCAGCTGGCAGCTATACCCTACATTCAGTCAGACTGGAGTATGCAACAATCTTTCTGTGCAATAACAGTAACAGTAGATCTCAACAAGACAGTGACCACCAGGCAGAGAGTCATTTGAAGTCCAGCTACTGTAGTAATAACGTTTCAGCAAAATATTTCGAAAAACACATGGTACAATATATTGTTTAAGTTTTGGCAAAATTCCTTGCATGCATGAGTCGAATTACACGTATTGCAAATGACAGTGGTGTTAAAACATCGCTCTCTGACTCACTTCAAAATGATGGCATGGTAGCTAGTTACATTAAATAATGGATAGATGCATAAAATAAAAATTTAGCGAGCTAGCGTTCTAAATAGCTAAATAAATGCTTAACTATAATGCGAGTCAAAGAAAGCCGTTAAGAACGCTAGCTAGCCGAGTTTAACCAAATATATTTATAACTAACCCTTTATGTGGTTGAACCTTAACTAGTTAGCTACAGTACCTAGCTAACTTACTGACCAAACAGAAACCAAATGGTGGAGAGCTTATCCTAGACTTCTGAGAGTTACCGGGACCTATAACTAGCTAACATACTGTACTTAGCTAGCCAAGTGTGCAGCGCTTCTCGTGTGTAATTTGTGTCATGCTCCATCTAACGATGTGTATACTTTAATCCGTTAGTAATCTATTTACTAGTAAGGTGTTGGCTATACACTCCACTGAGAATCGGTGGACATAACGTTAATGATACCCACTTCGAACAGTTTCTGGCTAGCCCTGTGGTGGACCGTCTGTCTGGCCTGTATGCATGTAACCTTAGCTAACACATAAACTAGTAGCTATACACATAGCTAGCTAACAACAGCTAGGTAGGTACATTAAGAGATGAATAGCTAAACCTCACTTGGTTGGCCAAGTTATAACTGGCAACTTGGTTGGTTTAATTAAATACTCACGTATACTGGTAATGGCCACGAGTAGCCAGCAGCTTCGGCTCCAACTGGCGACTTCAGCTTGAGTTCTAGCTTTTCTCCCATTATACACTTTCTCCGGCGTTTCCTAACGTTAGCTAGTTTAGCGAGCTACTACAATTATCATTTTGTCAGAAATAAATCCTTATCACAACATATAAAATTAGATATAGATGAATGTAATGAGTGGTAAGTGGTACACGCTCCCTGTAGTCCGGTGTTCAAATATTTGTTTGATTTTAATCAATTTGTTAAAAAATGACTTCAAGCCGAGCGGCTCCTACACCTCGGCAGTACAGCCGCCATCTTGCCCGGCGTGAAAATCGGTCACTACCAAAGGGACAGAAACGCGGGGGGGGGTTTAATGTGGGGAGCGGCAGTCGGAGAATGGGAACTATCAACGGTTACCGGGGCTGTACAACCGGATTGTTACTTTTCGAAAGATGAGTATGACGAAAACAACCAACCATTCTCCTCTGTATAAAACAGTTTGAATTAGAATTTCCCGGGACCAATAACTGACAACTGGCGGGAGATACCATTTTACTCGATTACTCACTGCATGTGATGACATTGAACAATAAAACAAAACCAATGTTTTGGATGGAGCAGACCGAGGTCGTTTGTTTTCCTCGATTTACCTAAAGTGTGTCAAGTGTGTTTATCAAGGAGCCAATGGCTGTATATAATATAAATGGACAAAGCCATTGATCACGTGACTCCATTCATTCCTATGTTTAGACTAAATAGCGAATTGATGCCAAATGAAGTCGATTAAAATGAGTTGTCTCGAAGGGTTACAGTTTGTCAAAATTGACTTTTCGTAGCAGGTTTAGGATCACTTATGCAGCAGTTTATGATAGCAGGTTAGGATTAAGAACGTCAAAAAAATGTGTTTTATATATATATAGCTATTGTCAAAGTGTGTGTGTGTGTATATACATACATACATACATACATACATACATACATACATACATACACACACACACATACATACTTTGACAAAAGCTGTATCCCAGCTTTACATTACCCTAAAAATGGTTTCTCATGGAGACAAAGGTTGTGTCCCCTGCTCAAACATTGCACACATCAACCAATGGTTGCATGCTACGTCATCGACCAACATAATACTTTAACATATGAGAGATGGCATGTGTCAGCAATGAATGGGCAGAGGAACGCACCCATAACATGCACCGTTTGAGCTACTCCAGGAAGTGACGTTACAGGCTTGGTCAGTGCTGCCCCCTCGCATTGACTAATTTAACCACCGCGGTATAAAATGAACTGAGGAATGCACCCAAGATATCTTAACATTGTTTTCAAGGTAATCTACTCACATTCGTATACGCCTATTCATGGACCGACTATATCCGGGTTGCATCCGGTTTATATGGAAGAACGTCAAATGCGCACAACGTCAACACGTCATCCAAACACATGGCAGACATTGTATGAATAGAAAATGTTGATCTCGGCTGTGAGTGATAGAAAAAAATAAATCTGCCTCAGCAACAACGATTTGAATAATTCAATGGATATTTTGTTAGCAATGTTCAAATCTTTTAGCAATGTTCAAATCTGACTTCTCCGTGTTAAACAGCAGTACCGAAGCAAAAGTGTAGGAGCAGTCGAAATCTGGGCCATTGAACTCAAGCAGGGGTGAACTCCCTGTCATTGAAGCCAGGGAGTTCAAGGCCAACCATGGTACTGCAGCATTGTTAGCAGAAAACAGGATCCCCTATTATTGTGAATCGAAACATGGCGATCTTCGTGGTCAATCTTCTTGTAAATAAAAGTTTTGAAGATAATCATGTTACCAATAATTGCTTCTAATAGACCAGATGTATTTCCTCGAACCAATTATTTTAAAATCGCACACAGAAAAAGTAATGATAATTTAGTTGCTAATTGCATCCTGGAGTAACCCAGTCGGCCTTCAAATCAAAAGGTAATTGCTCACATACGCATGTTTAGCAGATGTTATTGCGGGTGAGGCGAAATGCTTGTTTTCTAGCTCCAACAATATAGTAATATATAACAATTCTCAACAATACATACAAACCTAAAAGTAAAAGAATGGAATTAAGGAATATAGAAATATTAGGATTAGCAATGTCAGAGTGGCATAGACTCAAATACAGTAGAATATAATACAGTACATACATATGAGATGAGTAAAGCACAAATTTGTAAACATTATTAAAGTCACTAGTGTTCCATTATTAAAGTGGCCAGTAATTTCAAGTCTTATGTATATAGGGCAGCAGCCTCTAAGGTGCAGGGTTACGTAACCGGGTGGAAGCCGCCTAGTGATGGCTATTTAACAGTCTGATGGCCTTGAGATAGAAGTTGTTTTCCAGTTTCTCGGTCCCAGCTTAGATGCACTTGTACTGACCTTGCTTTCTGGATGATAGTGGAGTGAACAGGCAGTGGCTCGGCTGGATGTTGCCCTGGAGGGCTGATAGTTTGCCACTGGTGATGCACTGGGCAGACCGCATCACACTCTGGAGAGCCCTGCGGTTGCAGGCGGTGCAGTTGCCTTGCCAGGCGGTGATACAGCCCAACAGGATGATCTCAATTGTGCATCTGTAAAAGTTGAGGGTTTTAGGTGCCAAGCAAAATTTCTTCAGCCTCCTGAGGTTGAAGAGACGCTGTTGCACCTTCTTCACCACTCTGTCGGCGTGGTTGGTCCAATTCCGATGGAGCAGTGGACCGTCGGTGATGTGTACGCTGAGGAACTTGAATCGTTCCACCTGCTCAACTGCGGTCCCGTCAATGTGGATAGGAGCATGCTCCCTCTGCTGTTTCCTGAAGTCCATGAGCAGCTCCTTTGTTTTGTCGACATTACCAGGGCTCTCACCTCCTCCCTGTAGGCTGTCTCGTCATTGTTGGTAATCAGGCCTACTACTGTTGTGTCATCTGCAAACTTGATGATTGAGTTGGTGGCATGTGTGGCCACACAGTCATGGGGGAACAGGGAGTATAGGAGGGGACTGAGTACAGGAGGGGGCTGAGTGGAGGTGTTGTTTCCTACCTTCACCACCTGGGGGGGCGGCCCATCAGGAAGTTCAGGGCCCAGTTGCACAGGGCGGGGTTCAGACCCAGGGCCCGGAGCGTAATTGTGAGCTTGAAGGGTACTATGGTATTGAATGCTGAGCTATAGTCAATGAACAGCATTCTTACATAGGTATTCCTCTTGTCCAGACGGGATAGGGCAGTGCGATGGCGATTGCATCATCTGCGGATCTATTGGAGCGGTAAGCAAATTGAGGTGGGTCTATCTACGGTGTCAGGTAAGGTAGTGGTGATATGATCCTTAACTAGCCCCTCAAAGCATTTCATGATGACAGAAGTGAGTGCTACAGGGCGAGAGTCATTTAGTTCAGTTACCTTTGCTTTCTTGGGTACAGGAACAATGGCACTTGAAGCAAGTGGAGACAGCAGACTGGGATAGGGAGAGATTGAATATGTCCGTAAACACTCCAGCCAACTGGTCTGTGCATGCTCTGAGGACGCGGCTAGGGATGCCGTCTGGGCCGGCAGCCTTGCGAGAGTTAACACCTTCAACTTGAGTTCAATGACTGTATATGAATGGACAAAGCTATTGATCATCTGCCACTATTAATTCCTATGTGAAGACTCAATAATGTATTAAAGCCAAATAAAGTATTGAGCAACCCCACTTCTGACCATTGAAGCAAATTCGGGGTGGGTGTAGGCAGCTCAAACCTGTCACTGCACATTACACCAGAAGGTCAAAAACTCTTGATGAAGTCACTAGGCATTGTTCTAAGGTAAACAAATACCTATAGGCATCCCATCGCTGCCACCAATGTAGCCAACCGATGTTGCGCGAGTGACTGCTATAGTGCCTTCCAGGGGGTTTTCAAACCTCTCATAGCGGACCTCCAGTCATGTATTTGAACTATTCCAGAGCTAGCACACCTGATTCAACTAAGCAACTAATTATCAAGCCCTTGATTAGGTCAGCTACACTGAACAAAAATATAAACCCAACATGTAAAGTGTTGGTCCCATATCTCATGAGCTGAATAAAAGATCCCATAAATGTTCCATACGCTCAAAAAGGTTATTTATCAAAAATCTTGTGCACAAATTTGTTTACATCCACATTAGTGAGCATTTCTCCTTTTCCAAAATAATCCATGGCATATCAAGTAGCTGATTAATCAGCATGATCATTACACAGGTACACCTTGTGCTTGGGACAATAAAAGGCCACTCTAAAATGTGCAGTTTTGTTACCCAACACAATGCCATAGATGTCTCAATTGTTGAAGGAGCGTGCAATTGGCATGCTGTGTGCAGGAATGTCCACCAGAGCTGTCGCCAGAGATTTTAATGTTACATTTTGTACCATAAGCCGCCTCTAACGTTGTTTTAGAGAATTTGGCAGTACAACCAACCGGCCTCAGAACCGCAGACCAAATGCAACCACGCCAGCCCAGGACCTCCACATCCGACTTCTTCATCTGCGGGAATGTCTGAGACCAGCCACCCAGACAGCTGATGAAACTGTGGGTTTGCACAGCCGAAGAATTTCTGCACAAACTGTCAGAAACCGTCTCAGGGAAGCTCATCTGCGTGCTCGTCATCCTCACCAGGGTGTTGACCTGACTGCAGTTTGGCATAGTTGCCGACTTCAGTGGGCAAGGGCTTGCCTTTGATGAGCACTGGCACGCTGGAGGTGTGCGGATTAATCCCGGTTTCAACTGTACTGGGCAGATGGCATTGTGTGGGTGAGTGGTTTGCAGATGTCAACGTTGTGAACAGTGCCCCATGGTGGCGGTTATGGTATGGGCAGGCATAAGCTAAGGACAACAAACACAATTGCATTTTTTTACAATTTGAATACACAGAGATGCCGTGACAAGATCCTGAGGCCCATTGTCGTGCCATTCATCCACCGGCATCATGATAATGCACAGCCCCATGTCGCAAGGATCTGTACACAATTCCTGGAAGCTGAAAATGTCCGTTCTTCCATAGCCTGCATACTCACCAGACATGTCACCCATTGAACATGTTTGGGATGCTCTAGAGTCTGGCTTGACGTGTAAGACAGCGTGTTCCAGTTCCCGGGAATATCCATCAAGTTCACACAGCCATTGAGGAGGAGTGGGACAACATTCCACAGGCCACAATCATCAGCCTGATCTACTCTATGCAAGGAGATGTGTCACGCTGCATGAGCCAAATGGCGGTCACACCAGATACTGCCTGGTTTTCTTATCTACTCCCCTACCTTTAAAAAAAAGATATGTGACCACCAAATGCATCTGTATTCACAGTCATGTGAAATCCATAGATTATGGCCGAATTAATTTACTTGAATTTACTGATTTCTGTAACTGTAACTCAGTAAAATCTTTGAAATGGTTGCATGTTTCGTTTATATTTATGTTTAGTGTAGTTCAGGGCTACAACCAAATTGTGAAACTGGGGGTCCCCAAAGAGAGCTTTGAAAAACCACTACCGTAGTCAATGAGTTTTGCCACCTCCACCGCAATAGCCCAGGCCTTGGACAGAGTCTGTAAAACTCCCACCCGGGTCTCCCCCAACTCTTTCTCACGCCGGGCTGCTACACGGATGCCAATTAGCAATACTCAACCAGGGTGGTGTTCAGTACGCATGAAAGGACAAAAATGGTAAAAACGGGAAGGTACTATCTGGACTAGCCCAGATAGATACGCTTTATTCCCTTTTCCGTTGCAAACGTTTTTACACTGTCTTCCCTAATGAACAAGAACCGGCTCACCAATCACAACAGAAGGCACAACTTGATAAAAATTTCCCCAAAATGGTGACCGTGAAAAGATCGATGTTCCTGGCACAAGCTCTATGAATATGTTGTGGAGCAGTTGGGATCTCCCCGGTGGCAGCACTGCAGGTAGAGTTGGGAGAGATGCCGTTAAAGTTAAAACAACAACTAACCATGACATATTGGGTTATTCAAGAGTTCTGGCCAGGTGTCCGGTTGGTGTATGCCATTCCTTAAACCAAGGATAACACTTTGCGGAAGAGGTGACAGTAACGTGTGTAGAACCTTAAGAAACATTTTTGTCTGCACTGAGGTGAGTAGCTAGCTAGTGCATTTGCTAGGCTAGATATACACTACATCACCAAAAGTTTGTGGACACCTCTTCAAGTTAGTGTATTTAGCTATTTCAGCCACACCCGTTGCTGACAGGTGTATAAGATCGAGTGCATAGCCATGCAATCTCCATAGACAAACATTGGCAGTAGAATGGCCCATACAGAAGAGCTCAGTGACATGCAACAACGGATCAGCCTCAAAGTGGTAGGCCACACAAGCTCACAGAACGGGACCGCTGAGTGCTGATATGCATAGCGTGTAAAAATCGTCTGTCCTCGGTTGCGACACTCAATGCCGAGTTCCAAACTGCCTCTGGAAGCATCGTCAGCACAATAACTGTTTGTCGGGAGCTTCTTGAAATGGGTCTTCATGGCCGAGCAGCCGCACACAAGCCTAATATCACCATGCGCAATTCCAAGCATCGGCTGGAGTGGTGTAAAGCTCACCGCCATTGAACACTGGAGCATTGGAAACGCGTTCTCTGGAGTGATTTATTACACTTCCCCATCTGGCAGTCCAACAGACAAATCTGTGTTTGGGGGATGCCAGGAGAATACTACCTGCTCCAATGCATAGTGCCATCTGTAAAGTTTGGTGGAGGAGGAATACGGGTCTGGGGCTGTTTTTCATGGTTCGAGCTAGGCCCCTTAGTTCCAGTGAAGGGAAATCTTAACGCTACAGCATACAATGACGTTCTAGATGATTCTGTGCTTCCAACTTTGTGGCAACAGTTTGGAGAAAGCCCTTTTCCTGTTTCAGCATAACAATGCCCCTGTGCACAAAGTGAGGTCCATACAGAAACCCTATCAAACACCTTCGGGATGAATTGGAACGCCGACTGCAAGCCAAACCTAATCGTTTGGCTGAATGGAAGCAAGTCCCCGCAGCAATGTTCCAACATCTAGTGGAAACCTTCCCAGAAGAGTAGAGGCTGTTATAGCAGCAAAGGTGGGATCAACTCCATATTAATGCCCATGATTTTGGAATGAGATGTTCGACGAGCAGGTGTCCACATACTTTTGGTCATGTAGTGTATTTTGGATGTAGCTAACGAATCCGACACAACTAACCAGTTTTGTTAGCAGGTTTCCAGGGCTTGGATCCTGAATGCTCAGATGTACTGTGAGCCTCACTGTATTACAATTTACATGGTAGTTTAGTTCAGTGTATAGCATCTACAGGCCTCAAACTTGACTCTAGATCTCGAAGCCAGTTCCACTGCATTTTTTCATTGTTCCCCTCTAATCAGGGACTGATTTAGACCTGAGACACCAGGTGTGTGCAATTAATTATCAGAACAAAAAGCAGCAGGATCTGGACCTCGAACTGTTAGAGTTGAGTACCCCTGATCTACAGTATGTCTACATTGGGATTTAACAACTCAACATTGATTTGACTTAAAATTGTTATATCACAGCATTTCATTGAGGGAGAGCCAACAGTGAGATACCCTCCCTGACCCAGTGCCTTTTGATCCTCAAGGTATACTTGTCATAGGGAAGAGAATGATAACGCCCAATGACAGAGATAGAAGTCATTACATCTCAAAAAGCACAAGAAAGAGGATTGATAGCCACCATCTCAGATTGTTCTGAAATTGTTTCTGTAGTTAAAAATGGTTAAGATTAGCATTCCTAGTCTTATTTATTGCACCCAAATTAGCCCGTTTAATTGACAAGATTCTTGTACCTTAATCTGATTTGGACCATAACTACATCTAACAATGAATAAGACATGGAGAATCCAATGAATTGATCATAAGCCACCAACGGACCCCACACACCCCACGCCAATCCCACCCCAACATCCAGTATACAGTATCAGTTCTCTATGTTTGACAAGTAGTGTGCAGCAGCTGCTTAGACTATTGCTTCTTCATCCTTTGTAATTCCCTGTGTATTCCCTGTGAATCTGGTGATGTTTTTTTTTCCTTTCAAAGAAATTAGAGAATTGAAGTTGATTCATTATTTACCGTAATAATTAGTGGGAAAGTACCGTGTTTTGCCCACTAGACGCCACTGTTCCTGCTACTGCCACCACACTATTTTATCCATGTTGCTGGTCTTTTGTGTTTATTAAATGGATCACAACATTTTCTTTGTAACTTTGGGAAGAAAACCAATAGATTTTGCTCATGATGACAATACATTGTATGGTCATCCTCACAATTCAAGCAATTCAGTTTGTCCTTCTCTTGGGCTTTATTTGTGTCCTGGAAACTGTGAATGATTAATTCCATTCAAAAACAGGTCTGGATTGTGACTCAAATGTTGTGACTAAAACGGCAGCATCTAGTGGGCAAAATCTGGTACTTTCACACTAATTTATGGTAAATAATTCCATGTCAAATTTCTCTGAACAAGGGGAAAAACATCAACATATTCACAGGTAATATATATCAAAGGGCGAAGAACAATACTCCAAGCCTCAGCTCAATACTACTTATCAAACATGGAGATCTGATGCTGTAGACTGGTTGTTGGGGTGGGATTGCTGTGGAGTGTGGGGGTCCATGTTTGACTTTCAACAATGTTTTGGATTCCTCATGTCTTACTCAAGGGTAGGAAGAATTTTGGTCCAAATCGGTAGTTGGGTACTGTATTTGTTGAATATTATGTGAGTCCTATAAATAAAAAATGGTCAATTTGGGTGCAAGAAATTAGCCTAATTTCCCAGAGATCAAATACAATTTAAACAAACAAGATCAGCATTCCTGATTTTTAAAAATCTGTTTCGAACATAAGAAACGATTTCAGAACCATCTGAGATGGTGGGTGAAATAACATGGAATGACCCACAGGTTAGTTATTTGCAATATACTAATTCCTATTACAACTGAAGAAATGATTTAACCTCTACGGGATTGGTGTCCCTAAACCGGGGCAGTTGTTGCTCAATATGCGATAATGTGACTAGAAAACATTGTAAACAACAGCCAACTTCGGGACATAGACATGTCTGACATGGGCATAAAGTTTATATTCTTGTTAATCTAACAGCAGTGTTGAATATACAGTAGCTATTACAGCAAAATAATACCATGCTAAGAATACCATGCTAAGAATACCATGCTGTTTGATGATGACAAAATACTTTTATCACGGTTTGATACATTCCCCTCTGAAGGTAAATAATGTACTAACATTCAGTAATCTTGCTCTGATTTGTCTTCTTGAGGGTCCCACAGATTAAATGAGAATAGATTTGTTTAAAAAAATACATTTCTATATTCAATTGTAGGAACTGGTTCTACAGTTTGAACCCATTGCTGTCTCTGGCTCCACACCCACCCTGCCCGGTCATCTAGATGTGTGAAGGTTAGTGTCTTTTCTGTAGGGAAGCTAATAATATATCATGAATTACATTCCTGGGAGTGTGTACAGTCATGGCCAAAAGTTTTGAGAATGACACAAATATTAATTCCACAAAGTTTGCTGCTTCAGTGTCTTTAGATATTTTTGTCAGATGTTACTATAGAATACTGAAGTATAATTACAAGCATTTCATAAGTGTCAAAGGCTTTTATTGACAATTACATGAAGTTGATGAAAATAGTCTATATTTGCAGTGTTGACCCTTCTTTTTCAAGACCTCTGCAATCCGCCCTGGCATGCTGTCAATTAACTTCTGGGCCACATTCCTGACTGATGGCAGCCCATTCTTACATAATCAATGCTTGGAGTTTGTCAGAATTTGTGGGGTTTTGTTTGTTCACCTGCCTCTTGAGGCTTGACCACAAGTCCTCAATGGGATTAAGGTCTGGGGAGTTTCCTGGCCATGGACCCAAAATACTGATGTTTTGTTCCCGAGCCACTTAGTTATCACTTTTGCCTTATGGCAAGGTGCTCCATCATGCTGGAAAAGGCATTGTTTGTAACCAAACTTTTCCTGGATGGTTGGGAGAAGTTGCTCTCGGAGGATGTATTGGTACCATTCTTTATTCATGGCTGTGTTCTTAGGCAAAATTGTGAGTGAGCCCACTCCCTTGGCTGAGAAGCAACCAGCATCCCAGGATACTTTACTGTTGGCATGACACAGGACTGATGGTAGCGCTCACCTTGTCTTCTCCAGACAAGCTTATTTTTGGATGCACCAAACAATCGGAAAGGGGATTGACTTTACCCCAGTCCTCAGCAGTCCAATCCCTGTACCTTTTGCAGAATATCAGTCTGTCCCTGATGTTTTTCCTGGAGAGAAGTGGCTTTTTTGCTGCCATCCTCCAAAAGTCTTCGCCTCACTGTGCATGCAGATGCACTCACACCTGTCTGCTGCCATTCCTGAGCAAGCTCTGTACTGGTGGTGCCCCAATCTTGCAGCTGAATCAACTTTAGGAGATGGTCCTGGCGCTTGCTGGACTTTCTTGGGCACCCTGAAGCCTTCTTAACAACAATTGAACCGCTCTCCTTGAAGTTCTTGATGATCCAATAAATGGTTGATTTAGGTGCAACCTTACTGGCAGCAATATCCTTGCCTGTGAAGCCCTTTTTAAGCAAAGCAATGATGACGGCACGTGTTTCCTTCCAGGTAACCATGGTTGACAGAGGAAGAACAATGATTCCAAGCACCACCCTCCTTTTGAAGCTTCCAGTCTGTTATTTGAACTCAAACAGCATGACAGAGTGATATCCAGCCTTGTCCTCGTCAACACTCACACCTGTGTTAACGAGAGAATCACTGACATGATGTCAGCTGGTCCTTTTGTGGCAGGGCTGAAATGCAGTGGAAATGTTTTTTGGGGATTCAGTTCATTTGCATGGCAAAGAGGGACTTTGCAATTAATTGCAATTCATCTGATCACTCTTCATAACATTCTGGAGTATATGCAAATTGCCATCATACAAACTGAGGCAGCAGACTTCGAAAATTAATATTTGTGTCATTCTCAAAAATTTGACCACGACTGTAAACTTACGTTTTTTTATTACGATAGCATTTTTGTATGTTCTCTGTAGTTATGTACTTGAAAATGTATAAATTGACCAATTCGGCACATTTGGGCAAACTCCTGGCAGACATGAAACAAAATATTGTGTAGTGAATCAATTGCCAGAGTTCAATCTCAAAAGCTCCTCTGTTCACACAGACATAATATAGTTCTAAGAACCCCCTATTGTGTTGCATAAAACAACCATTTGATGCAATAACAGTATTATAACAATCTTGTAATTTCACCACCACACACTGTGAAACTATAATGTCCCAAGGATATCAAAAATGTTCTGCACAATCAGGTCAGTTTATGTAGTTCATATCACAGTATCCCAAATATGATCTGTTGTTCATAGTATCAATGTGATTTCACTAAATCTCAAATGTCCATCCTGCTTATAGGCTATTTAGAGCACACCCATAGATTTTTTTTTTTGCATTATGTCCTGTAGAATTAACTTGCAGATACATGTTGGAGAGAGACCAAACTTATCAAGGCAGAAGGCGAGACCCAGATGTAGACACAGGAGGCAGATGGTTGGAGTCTTACTGTTATGAATCCCTTTTGGCCCGACAGTCTAGGGGGGATGGTAATGAGACCCGTAACATAACTCATGCAAATTATTATTGTGACAAAGTAAAAGTGTGCACGAAATAACCACGACAACAGAAATCTACCGTCAAACTCTAGGTTTATTTATAAACACACGGTAATGGGGGGGAGCAGGAAAAGGGGCTGAGCTGGACCCAAGGAAAGAAACAATAAGTATTCAAAAACACCCCTAAGCTAGACTAGCCTACTTTAACAACAGCTAACTAACTAACCAAAAATACAGTGGGTGGTCCGCCCAGTTCTAACTAGTGTATTTAACAAAGTTCACTTACGGGTAGTGTATGCCCATGGGCGACTTGTCTTGGTTTCCCCCTTTTCCCACCAGCAACAAACACAAACACCATAACCAAAAACAATACTCACAGGTGATGACAAAGTGCTATGGAGGTGCTTAAACAAAAGAGAGGTTAAGACAAAAAGCGAGAGTGAAACACAGAGACCTACAGACATGGCATTTACAGAGAGATTGAGCTAGAGATTGAGCTAGAGATTGCTCCAGAGCAAACAAATGATGGGGTTTTTAAACCATGGGGAAGGAACTGTGATAGGGTAGGAAATAGGAGGAGGTGTGTCTTCTGATTGATGATTGATTGTTGACTGATTGGGGAGTGATGATTTTCACCTGTGAGGGGAGAAGGAGAGAAAAGAAACACACACACAGGATACACACACACACAGGATAACTGTATCTGTAACACTTACAATGTTTCATATTCCAAAGGGTAGGCAAGAGAGTGGTCGTGTACAGGCAAAAGGTCAAAACTAGTTCAGAGTCCAATAGGTACCAAAGGGCGGGCAGATACAAGGTCGGGGGAAAGGCAGGATGATCATACAGGTGGGAAAGTAGTCCAGAGTCAGGCATTGGTCAAAACCGGGAAGACTAGCAAAAGAGGATAGAAAAGGAGTACAGGGAAAAACATGCTGGTTGACTTGACTAAACATACAAGACGAACTGGCACAGAGAGACAGGACACACAGGGATAAATACACTGGGGAAAATAAGCGACACCTGGAAGGGATGGAGACAATCATATGGGCAGGTGAAACGGATTAGGGCGTGACAATACGAGTGCTCCCAGTATCACAAGCGCTTCATCCGAAGTTCCACTCTGGGCAAAGACCATACTCCCGCCCCACCTGCGGCCAAAGCTTGATGTGCCCCACCTGCTGCAAGGTGATGTCAATCAGCATCTGGTGGTACATGAAGATGTTCTTCCCTTTGCCTGTGACCAGTGTGGTAAAGGCTTCAAGCGGGCAGGCTGCCTGACCAAGCATCAGAAAGTCCACTCCACAGATTACTTCTTCGTTTGCACTATTTGTGGTTGCACCTTTTTAAATTAGAGGCGTCACTCAGGGACTATGTGCAGTTCCACAAGGGAAGCAGGACCTTTGTCTGCCTGGATGAGGGCTGTGGAGGGAGCTTCACCCATCGTTCAACCGACCTGCAGCACTGCCGCACACACAAAACTATGACTCATACTCCTGCCTGTTCTGCAGCCGTGTCTGCTGTTTGCATTCTAATCTGCTGAAGCATGAATACGCACTCTCAACAGCTGGGGGCAATTCCTTCAACTGAGACACATTCTAGAACAACAAAGGACATGAAAAGCTGTGTTCTCCTTGATATGGAATATGACATCAAAAACTATCAGGGACTTTTTTTAAATAAAAAAAATATATGTATATTTCACCTTTTATTTAACCAGGTAGGCCAGTTGAGAATAAGTTCTCATTTACAACTGTGACCTGGCCAAGATAAAGCAAAGCAGTGCGACACAAACACAGAGTTACAAATGGGATAATAGAAAAGTCTATATACAGTGTGTGCAAATGTAGTAAGATTAGGGATGTATGGCAATAAATAGGCCATAGTGGTAAAATAATTACAATTGAGCAATTTAGCAATTAAACACTGTGGTGATAGACGTGCAGAAGATGAATTTGCAAGTAGAGATACTGGGGTACAAAAGAGCAAAAAATAAATAACAATATGGGGATGAGGTAGTTGGGTGGGCTAGTTCCAGATGGGCTGTGTACAGGTACAATGATCGGTAAGCTGCTCTGACAGCTTAAAGTTAAAGAAGGAGATCTAAGACTCCAGCTTTAGTGATTTTTGCAATTCGTTCCAATCGTTTGGTAGAAGAGAACTGTAAGGAAAGGTGGCCAAAGGAGGAGTTGGCTTTGGGGATTACCTGTGAAATATACCTGCTGGAGCGGGTACTATGGTGGGTGCTGCTATGGTGACCAGTGAGTTGAGATAAGGCGGGGCTTTACCTAGCAAAGACTTATAGATGACCTGAGCCAGTGGGTTTGGCGACAAACACGAAGCGAGGGCCAGCCAATGAGCGCATACAGGTCGCACTGGTGAGTAATATATGGGGCTTTGTTGACAAAACGGATGGCACTGTGATAGACTGTATCCAATTTGCTGAGTAGCGTGTTGGAGGCTATTTTGTAAATGACATTGCCGAAGTCAAGGATCAGTAGGATAGTCAGTTTTACGAGGGTATGTTTGGCAGCATGAGTGAAGGATGCTTTGTTTTGCGAAATAGGAAGCCGATTCTAGATTTAATTTTGGATTGGAAATGCTTAATGTGAGTCTGGAAGGAGAGTTTACAGTCTAACCAGACACCTAGGTATTTGTAGTTGTCCACATATTCTAAGCCAAAACCCTCCAGAGTAGTGATTCTAGATGGGTGGGCGGGTGCGGGCAGCGATCGGGAGAAGAGCATGCATTTAGTTTTACTTTCATTTAAGAGCAGTTGGACACCACGGAAGGCGTGCTGTATGGCATTGAAGCTTGTGTGGAGGTTTGTTAATTTAACACAGTGTCCAAAGAAGGTCCAGAAGTATACAGAATGGTGTCCAAAAATGATGCAGAAAAATTAATCCATGCTTTTGTCGCTTCTAGGTTAGACTACTGCAATGCTCTACTTTCCGGCTACCCGGATAAAGCACTAAATAAACTTCAGTTAGTGCTAAATACGGCTGCTAGAATCCTGACTAGAACCAAAAAATTGGATCATATTACTCCAGTGATAGCCTCCCTACACTGGCTTCCTGTCAAGGCAAGGGCTGATTTTAAGGTTTTACTGCTAACCTACAAAGGGTTACATGGGCTTGCTCCTACCTACAGTGCCTTGCGAAAGTATTCGGCCCCCTTGAACTTTGCGACCTTTTGCCACATTTCAGGCTTCAAACATAAAGATATAAAACTGTATTTTTTTTGTGAAGAATCAACAAGTGGGACACAATCATGAAGTGGAACGACATTTATTGGATATTTGAAACTTTTTTAACAAATCAAAAACTGAAAAATTGTGCGTGCAAAATTATTCAGCCCCTTTACTTTCAGTGCAGCAAACTCTCTCCAGAAGTTCAGTGAGGATCTCTGAATGATCCAATGTTGACCTAAATGACTAATGATGATAAATACAATCCACCTGTGTGTAATCAAGTCTCCGTATAAATGCACCTGCACTGTGATAGTCTCAGAGGTCCGTTAAAAGAGCAGAGAGCATCATGAAGATCAAGGAACACACCAGGCAGGTCCGAGATACTGTTGTGAAGAAGTTTAAAGCCGGATTTGGATACAACAAGATTTCCCAAGCTTTAAACATCCCAAGGAGCACTGTGCAAGCGATAATATTGAAATGGAAGGAGTATCAGACCACTGCAAATCTACCAAGACCTGGCCGTCCCTCTAAACTTTCAGCTCATACAAGGAGAAGACTGATCAGAGATGCAGCCAAGAGGCCCATGATCACTCTGGATGAACTGCAGAGATCTACAGCTGAGGTGGGAGACTCTGTCCATAGGACAACAATCAGTCGTATATTGCACAAATCTGGCCTTTATGGAAGAGTGGCAAGAAGAAAGCCATTTCTTAAAGATATCCATAAAAAGTGTTGTCTAAAGTTTGCCACAAGCCACCTGGGAGACACACCAAACATGTGGAAGAAGGTGCTCTGGTCAGATGAAACCAAAATTGAACTTTTTGGCAACAATGCAAAACGTTATGTTTGGCGTAAAAGCAACACAGCTCATCACCCTGAACACACCATCCCCACTGTCAAACATGGTTTGGGCCTGCTTTTCTTCAGCAGGGACAGGGAAGATGGTTAAAATTGATGGGAAGATGGATGGAGCCAAATACAGGACCATTCTGGAAGAATGCAAAAGACCTGAGACTGGGACGGAGATTTGTCTTCCAACAAGACAATGATCCAAAACATAAAGCAAAATCTACAATGGAATGGTTAAAAAATAAACAACATATCCAGGTGTTAGAATGGCCAAGTCAAAGTCCAGACCTGAATCCAATCGAGAATCTGTGGAAAGAACTGAAAACTGCTGTTCACAAATGCTCTCCATCCAACCTCACTGAGCTCGAGCTGTTTTGCAAGGAGGAATGGGAAAAAATGTCAGTCTCTCGATGAGCAAAACTGATAGAGACATACCCCAAGCGACTTACAGCTGTAATCACAGCAAAAGGTGGCGCTACAAAGTATTAACTTAAGGGGGCTGAATAATTTTGCACGCCCAATTTATCCGTTTTTGATTTGTTAAAAAAGTTTAGAATATCCAATAAATGTCATTCCACTTCATGATTGTGTCCCACTTGTTGATTCTTCACAAAAAAATAGTTTTATATCTTTATGTTTGAAGCCTGAAATGTGGCAAAAGGTCGCAAAGTTCAAGGGGGCCGAATACTTTCGCACAGCACTGTATCTCTCTGATTTGGTCCTGCAGTACATACCTACACGTACGCTACGGTCATAAGACGCAGGCCTCCTAATTGTCCCTAGAATTTCTAAGCAAACAGCTGGAGGCAGGGCTTTCTCCTATAGAGCTCCATTTTTATGGAATGGTCTGCCTACCCATGTGTGAGACGCAAACTCGGTCTCAAACTATGTCTTTACTGAAGACTCATCTCTTCAGTGGGTCATATGATTGAGTGTAGTCTGGCCCAGGAGTGTGAAAGTGAACGGAAAGGCTCTGGAGCAACGAACCGCCCTTGCTGTCTCTGCCTGGCCGGTTCCCCTGTTTCCACTGGGATTCTCTGCCTCTAACCCTATTACAGGGGCTGAGTCACTGGCTTACTAGGGCTCTTTCATACCGTCCCTAGGAGGGGTGCGTCACTTGAGTGGGTTGAGTCACTGATGTGATCTTCCTGTCTGGGTTGGCGCCCCCCCTTGGGTTGTCGTGGCGGAGATCTTTGTGGGCTATACTCGGCCTTGTCTCAGGATGGTAAGTTGGTGGTTGAAGATATCCCTCTAGTGGTGTGGGGGCTGTGCTTTGGCAAAGTGGGTGGGGTTATATCCTTCCTGTTTGGCCCTGTCCGGGGGTGTCATCGGATGGGGCCACAGTGTCTCCTGACCCCTCCTGTCTCAGCCTCCAGTACTTATGCTGCAGTAGTTTATGTGTCGGAACTAGGGTCAGTTTGTTATATCTGGAGAACTTCTCCTGTCCGATCCGGTGTCCTGTGTGAATTTTAAGTATGCTCTCTCTAATTCTCTCTTTCTTTCTCTCTCTCTCGGAGGACCTGAGCCCTAGGACCATGCCTCAGGACCACCTGACATGATGACTCCTTGCTGTCCCCAGTCCACCTGGCCGTGCTGCTGCTCCAGTTTCAACTGTTCTGCCTGTGATTATTATTATTTGACCATGCTGGTCATTTATGAACATTTGAACATCTTGGCCATGTTCTGTTATAATCTCCACCTGGCACAGCCAGAAGAGGGCTGGCCACCCCACATAGCCTGGTTCCTCTCTAGGTTTCTTCCTAGGTTTTGGCCTTTCTAGGGAGTTTTTCCTAGCCACCATGCTTCTACACTTGCATTGCTTGCTGTTTGGGGTTTTAGGTTGGGTTTCTGTAAGGCACTTTGAAATATCAGCTGATGTACGAAGGGCTATATAAATCTATTTGATTTGATTTGGTGTCGTCTGCGTATAGGTGGATCAGAGAATCACCAGCAGCAAGAGCGACATTATTGATGTATACAGAGAAAAGAGTCACCCGAGAATTGAACCCTGTGGCACCCCCATAGAGACTGCCAGAGGTCCAGACAACAGGCCCTCCGATTTGACACACTGAACTCTATCTGAGAAGTAGTTGGTGAACCAGGCGAGGCAGTCATTTGAGAAACCAAGGCTGTTGATTCTGCCGATAAGAATACGGTGATTGACAGAGTCGAAAGCCTTGGCCAGGTTGATGAAGACGGCTGCAAAGTATTGTCTCTTATCGATGGCAGTTATGATATCGTTTAGGACCTTGAGCGTGGCTGAGGTGCACCCATGACCAGCTCGGAAACCAGATTGCATAGCGGAGAAGGTACGGTAGGATTCAAAATGGTCGGTGATCTGTTTGTTAACTTAGCTTTCGAAGACTTCAGAAAGGCAGGGTAGGATAGATATAGGTCTGAAGCAGTTTGGGTCTAGAGTGTCTCCCCCTTTGAAGAGGGGATGACCGCGGCAGCTTTCCAATCGGATCATTGTAGATAGCGGATCATTTAAGAAAGAGAGGGTCCAGATTGTCTAGCCCAGCTGATTTGTAGGGGTCCAGATTTTGCAGCTCTTTCAGAACATCAGCTATCTGGATTTGGGTGAAGGAGAAATGGGGAGGCTTGGGCAAGTTGCTGTTGGTGGTGCAGAGCTGTTGACTGGGGTAGGGGCCAGAAAAATTGAAATTCTTGAGTAACATAGATTTATCGGTGGTGACAGTGTTTCCTAGCCTCAGTGTTGTGGGCAGCTGGGAGGAGGTGTTCTTATTCTCCACAGTGTCCCAGAACTTGTAAATGGAAATCCTGATGTCTTTATAAGGCAAATGATTTGAATTAATGAATTTTGTTTAGCTTTTGTAAGACCGTCCACATTGTGAATTAATTTAAATATCATAGATTATTTGAGATGATTTTATTTTGTAATCTAGGAGGCCTTAATGACTTGTTGATCATGTTTGTATGGAAATAGTGAGTCAATGGTATGATGACACCAATAAAAAGGCTGAATAATTTAAAAAGCCTTTTCTCAGCAACAACTCTTTTGCACTCATCGCAAATTACGTATTGGTTGGTATCATATACACTTCACAATGTATATGTAACCGAGTTAAGAACGTACGGCTCACTCCATAGCTTGCTTGGAAAATCACCAATGGAGCCATCCAAGAGTTACAGTTGAATATGGAAGTTTACATACACTTAGGTTGGAGTCATTAAAACTCGTTTTTCAACCACTCCACAAATTTCTTGTTAACAAACTATAGTTTTGGCAAGAAGGTTAGGACATCTACTTTGTGCATGACACAAGTAATTTTTCCAACAATTGTTTACAGGCAGATTATTTAACTTATAATTTACTGTATCACAATTGCAGTGGGTCAGAAGTTTACATACAATAAGTTGACTGTGGCTTTAAACGGCTTGGGAAATTCCAGAAAATGATGTCATGGCTTTAGAAGCTTCTGATAGGCTAATTTGAGTCAATTGGAGGTGTTTGAGTCAAAGAAGTAGCCACTGCTCTAAAACCGCCATAAAAAAGCAAGACTACGGTTTGCAACTGCACATGGGGGCAAAGATTGTACTTTTTGGAGAAATGTCCTCTGGTCTGATGAAACAAAAATAGAACTGGGGGAGGCTTGCAAGCCGAACAACACCATCCCAATTGTGAAGCACGCTGGTGGCAGAATCATGTTGTGTGGGTGCTTTGCTGCAGGAGGGACTGGTGCACTTCACAAAATAAGGCTAGCATCACGGAGTCACCTCTTCACTGTTGACGTTGAGACTGGTGTTTTGTGGCTACTATTTAATGAGGCTGCCAGTTGAGGACTTGTGAGGTCTCTGTTTCTGGACACTCTAATGTACTTGACCTCTTGCTCAGTTCTGCACCGGTGCCTCCCACACCTCTTTCTATTCTGGTTAGAGACAGTTTGTGCTGTTCTGTGAAGAGAGTAGTACACCGGGTTGTACAAGATCTTTAGTTTCTTGGCAATTTCTCGCATGGAATAGCTTTCATTTCTCAGAACAAGAATAGACTGATGAGTTTCAGAAGAAAGGTCTTTCTGGCCATTTTGAGCCTGTAATCGAACTCACAAATGCTAATGCTCCAGATACTGGAGTCCAGTTTTTTAAAGTCCAGATGTATTGCTTCTTTAATCAGCACAACAGTTTCAGCTGTGCTAACATAATTACAAAAGGTTTTTCTAATGATCAATTAGACTTTTAAAATGACAAACTTGGATTAGCTAACACAACATGCCATTGGAACACAGGAGTGATGGTTGCTGAAAATGGTCCTCTGTACGCCTATGTAGATATTCCATAAAGAATCTGCAGTTTCCAGCTCCAATAGTAATTTACAACAATAACAATGTCTACACTGTATTTCTGATACATTTTATGTTATTTTAATGGACAATTTTTTTTGTGCTTTTTTTTTCAAAAACAAGGACATTTTTAAATGACCCCAAACTTTTGAACAGTAGTGTACATGGGCCCATTGTGTAATGGTTAACAAACATGGAGATGTGTAAAGGTCATTCAACTGTCCGGTTACACTTAAACATGACCTACGTTCCCAAATTAGGGTATTGATCCGTGCTACTTGTGTAGAGAATATATCTCATCCCTATCCTTAAGACTGAGACAAATTAAAGGATTGTGCCTTGCTGGCAGACCCATGAACACACAGACAAGAGAGTCCTTAACTTCTGGTGTGGTTATAAACATGGCAGCGGCTGTGTAGATAGGCTGAAGTGTGTAGGGGTGTTGCATGTTGAGGGGTTTGACCTGGAGTCCACCAAGAGTAGAGGAAGATGGTAGGCTGCCAAACTGAACTCGCTGACACTCATCCAGGTCCCTGAGCTGAGGCCAACATTTGGACGGGGGCGAGGCAGCTAAACCTGGCCAACTGGAACACTTATGGATTTCTAAGATCTTTCACACAGTGAGTCAGATTGCTGCCCCTGATCGCCACACAGATCCAACTCCTGCCCACACAGCCATGCCGATGCCTTTTCAGTCTCACCCAAGAGTGTGGCAGGCAGGGAAACGGTAAACAATCCTGTGGCATACAGTGAAGCTCAACAGAACCATAAAAAACACAGCACATACAACCTATGGAATGGTATTCTGATAAGTGTACTCACTGATTGTGTTTTTATGGCCTTTGCCGTCCCTGGATATTGAACAGAATTGGGATGTGTGTGGCTAGGGGTTATAATTGCAGAGTGTAAGTGGAGAAAGTCAAAGTTGCAGGTCCATTGTGATATTCTGAGCGAGCATCTTGGCATCTTAACAAGGCAATTAGAAATGCCAGACGGGGTCATTTTTCTAACTTGATCACTTATAATTACATAGTGCTCTTCTCGACCATTGATGGCCTGATAAATCCTATCCTCGCAAACCTGTGAACTTTCCTCCACATCTATACTGTATGTGATGAGTTTGTGGCATATTTTAGAGATATGATAACAAACATTAGGTTGGTTATCAGTCAAGCTGGAGACTTGTATCTCCCTCACTAACTTCAAGCATCGGCTGTCAGAACAGCTTACCGATCGCTACAGCTGTACACAGCCCATCTGCAAATAGCCCATCCAACAAACTACCTTCTTCATCCCCATATTTAAAAAAAAATAATAATAATGCTCTTTTGCACATCCTCATCTGCACATAGTGGGGCAAAAAAGTATTTAGTCAGCCACCAATTGTGCAAGTTCTCCCACTTAAAAAGATGAGAGGCCTGTAATTTTCATCATAGGTACACTTCAACTATGACAGACAAAATTAGGGAAAAAAATCCAGAAAATCACATTATAGGATTTTTAGTGAATTTATTTGCAAATTATGGTGGAAAATAAGTATTTGTTCAATAACAAAAGTTTCTCAATACTTTGTTATATACCCTTTGTTGGCAATAACAGGTCAAACGTTTTCTGTAAGTCTTCACAAGGTTTTCACACACTGTTGCTGGTATTTTGGCCCATTCCTCCATGCAGATCTCCTCTAGAGCAGTGATGTTTTGGGGCTGTTGCTGGGCAACATGGACTTTCAACTCCCTCCAAAGATTTTCTATGGGGTTGAGATCTGGAGACTGGTCAGGCCACTCCAGGACCTTGAAATGCTTCTTACGAAGCCACTCCTTCGTTGCCCGGGCGGTGTGTTTGGGATCATTGTCATGCTGAAAGACCCAGCCATGTTTCATATTCAATGCCCTTGCTGATGGTAGGCTTTGTTACTTTGGTCCCAGCTCTCTGCAGGTCATTCACTAGGTCCCCTCATGTGGTTCTGAGATTTTTGCTCACTGTTCTTGTGATCATTTTGACCCCACGGGGTGAGATCTTGCGTGGAGCCCCAGATCGAGGGAGATTATCAGTGGTCTTGTATGTCTTCCATTTCCTAATAATTGCTCCCACAGTTGATTTCTTCAAACCAAGCTGCTTACCTATTGCAGATTCAGTCTTCCCAGCCTGGTGCAAGTCTACAATTTTGTTTCTGGTGTCCTTTGACAGCTCTTTGGTCTTGGCCATAGTGGAGTTTGGAGTGTGACTGTTTGAGGTTGTGGACAGGTGCCTTTTATACTGATAACAAGTTCAAACAGGTGCCATTAATACAGGTAACGAGTGGAGGACAGAGGAGCCTCTTAAAGTAGAAGTTACAGGTCTGTGAGAGCCAGAAATCTTGCTTGGTTGTACGTAACCAAATACTTATTTTCCACCATAATTTGCAAATAAATTCATTTAAAATCCTACAATGTGATTTTCTGGATTTTTTTCCCTCATTTTGTCTCTCACAGTTGAAGTGTACCTATGATAAAAATTACAGACCTCTACATGCTTTGTAAGTAGGAAACATTGCCGATTTTACAGGTTATCAAATACTTGTTCCCCCCACTGTATATTGTGGCTAATATATATATATATGCATATACTCCGTATTTTGGCAAATTTAGTACAACATCCGGGAACTTTTGGCATACTAACTATAGCCATACTATGACCAATAAGCATACTACTAGATTCACGTCATAACTAATATGGTTAGTGAGTATTCGAACACAGCTCCTGTTTCACTGTTAACTACTGCACTGCTGTCATCTCTACATGCCATGACAATGCTAAGTAAACACGTATTGATCAAGGACAGGTGTGATAATATACAATGAAGAGAAAACATACATTCCACACGAGTTTATCAAGAAAACATGTTTCAATGATTCATGTCCACAGAGCTAAATATAGATTTCCTGCCCAATTATCATGAGGAAATCATATTTAGAAATGGGGCAGGAAACGCAGTACATTCAACAGTAAAACAAATTAAACTGGGCAATTCAAGTACCAGAAATGAGGTAATTTAGAGCTATATGGGAACAGCAATAGAAAGTGATGTTTTGTGTATTCAGCAAAATATCAGGCCAGGACTGATAAGGGGGTGAAATCATGTTGTTTGGCCTCTGTACTTGACATTTGTAATTCTTTACAAATTGTCCCCAAATCTCAATTAAGCATAATGTGGTTTGTGTGTTTGAAATTCCATACAATAACCTGCAAAAACTGTCTCAGAATGACCAAAATAAAGATTTTAAATAATTTTATTTAAAGATCAGTCCCAGACCCTTATGGTTTCAAAAAGCAGGCTTTGGGTTTAAGCGACAACATCCCAGACTCTTTTCCAAAGCCATCTCTTTGCCAAAACAGCAGCATTTGTAATCATATGAAAACTTATACAACAGGTCACTTGGCACATCCAATTCATACCATGGTGTACTGTTCTGGCAGTTAATACTTAAACACAACTAGTTTCATATCCAAGCAAATGCATTTACCATCTTTATTGATGAAAAGAATGGATTGACCGCAAGTGAAATGTATACAGTAATCATATCAGAATGTCTCTATAAAACAACTCAATGAGAGTATGAGACCAGCGAAAAGTTGCTTCTTATTTAAAGAGCCCATCATTACTGGGTGATGAAAAGAATGGATTCTGGTCACAAAACATTCACCAGACCCCAATGTTCTCTTTCCAGATGCAATCTGTCGAATGAATCTTTCAGCATCAGCCATGTTGCGTAGTGTTTGGATTTCATGTGTGATGAAACAGTAAACTTACATGGAAACATCTAAGCAGAGGCATGTAGACCCATTTGAAGTGAATAAGAGCCCCACTCACATCTTAACCAAAGGCTTGATGACATGTTATAGGGCAATACTGGTTTAAAATGGGATGTTCAAAATAAACCAAACATTTGCTCTGAAATGGATTATGCCATTTGGTCAATTCCTGGGAGAGCATCTTGTTTTGGTATTAATGCTGGTCAGAACAGTCAAATAGTTTCCATATTGAGGTTTAAATCAGGGCTTTGCATGTCGTTGGGAAGCTGTTTCAAGTAAAGATACTAATACGGGTCATTTTAAGACATTCGGAAAGCATGCACTGATGGACAAAGTGAAAATACACATTTTGACAAAACCCAGGTAAGAGTAACTAATATTTGCAACAAAAAAAGTGGACTTTTCATATTCACATAAAATGGTCAATATCAGAAATGCATTAGTTGACTAGACCAAACTTGACTGAAGGGATTGAGAGCTTAGTGAAGAACAGTTTACAAAACATTACAGCTTTTCTGATCATTTCAGGGGCTTTCGGGACACGTTGAAGAGCTGTAATACTGTAGCCTGGCAGATACACAAGAAGGATAATTGAGTCATCCACTCCACTTGGAAGATGTGAGGCTGGTCCTGGGTTAAAAGTCACCTTGACAATCATATTGATGAACAAACACGGGTTTGAAAAATTAAAAAATATATATATTTTAAGAGCAAATTGTTTGTATTGACTAAAGGGAAATTATAACCAGGCATATTCCACTACATTGAACAGAGAAAAGTTACAATAGTAAATGCTGCTGCATGGGGTATACTAATATCTTCCAATTTATGATTAAAACAAACGACATTATGTTGAAGCTGATTATTCCATCTTCCCTGTTTGCATTAGGTGATATAATTTTGCCTGAGGAGAGTGGGTTTTGCACATTTCTGACAGTGAACTGGCTTTACAATTGCGTAGGGAAGCTGAAAACAACCTTGCCCCACAGCAGATCGGCATAGCCAAGTACCATCACTAACTATAATTACAGTTTACCATGACCAATTATGAAAAATACTTGACCAGCCTGTGTTAACCCTTTATATTCATTAAGCTCCTATCAGCCGAGGATGCAGCTGCTCTTCCATGATGTCCTTCTGGTTAAGACATATGAACAAGAAGTAAGAAAAGCCAAACAGAGGCACCTGTGCAGGCCTGACTGGAGTTTTTATAGCATTGTCTTTATTAATTGATGGGGAGTTGTATCTCTTTAAAAGGAAACAAATTATGAACAGCAACAGATGGATAATTTGATGGCAGCTTTTGCATAAAATACTGGCTGACATTCAAGATGAAGAAAAAAACAAGACACTGCCTTGTAGTACTGATTGAGGAGTGTAAAATTATAAACAGATCTTGTTACCCCTATGTCCAAAAAGAAAAAAATAAATTAAAAAAGAAAACAGTAAAATAGTTGATCAGAAAACGTGATATCACAATCCATATCTTTTTTTCTCTGAAACTATTTGCATTTGGCTTAAGATCTGCTGACTCCCTTTCAGTGCCACTATCACCCCCCAGTCTACAAACCAGGAAAGGCTGTTTGGAGATGTCCAAAGAATGTGGATTTTCCATTTCTACTCTTTGAGAAATCTGTGTGCACTAAGGTGGGCTGAGAGTATGAGAAACACCACCACAAAGCTTTTCCGGATGCAATGTAGCTACACACCGATCTGGCCAAACATGCCACAGTCTTAAAAAAAGAAAATATAATGTGGTCTGCTTTGTCCTCACTAGTGCTTTTGGCCCCAATGAGGGGAATACTCCCTTCATGGCATCTTTAATAAGTACTTTTAGAGCAAGCAGAATCCAGTTTCTTTCTCTGTCTGGTTTCCAGAGAGAAAAGAGTAAATGTCAAACTAGTGCCAGTTATGAAGTTGCTGATGATCATATTCTGCTATAAGTTTCTTTATATGTGCCAGTTTGTTGTGTAGATATTCACAGCGATTCTTCTCTTGGCTATAGTTTCGATTAGTCTGTGAGGGATAGAAAAGCAATCAGTATTTGCGCAGAAATTCCTTGAGCAGCTTTACGATTTTTTTTATTTTTTAAATCACAGATGCAAAGCTTACCTTTTTTATTTTACGATACTCTTGGAGTATCTGATTGTGGATTGTCTGTAAAAGAAAATACAAAACGATTTATAAAATGGATCAATCAGTGATTTCATTCGAATTTTAATCCTGAAGTCGAACATGAAAACAAAAACTCAGGACGGCACCATAGTGCAGCTGAAGTGCTTAGGCAGAACAGTAGTCACAATGCTCCAGGGGGTGTACCTTGTACTGGTCTGTGCCTTGTTGGAGCTGCTTGAGCTCAGTGTCGAGCACAGTGAACTGCCGAGTGATGCCCTCTATCCGAGAGTGGAGGCCACGGTACTCACTGTACTCAGTATTAAAGTCATTCTTGTAGGTCTGACGCTGCTCGGAAGAGCCAATCACGGTATACTTCCTATTCAGAGGGGGGGAAGGGAGGGAGGGAAATGCAGAACTAAGAAAGAGGAGTGATTCAATGAAATACCTTTCAATTGCGCACTTTCCATGTCGTCAAGATCTGTTGCTGGAAACAGTCATTTCATTATTCATGTATTGTGGTTTTGTAAGAAGAAGGAAGTGCTTACGATAAATAGTCTGCCATCTCAGTCGATGACGAAGGAACACTGGTGTTGTTGCACATTCCATTGAGATCTGAAAGGAAGCACAAGGTGACTTTGTAAGATAACCCTTCTCCATTGAAGCCGATACATGAAGACTCACTATTTATTATCACTTACATCAGTCAGGGCTTCCATTCACAAGAACGCAGACTGCAGTAATCTAGGTATAGTGTTCATATATACATTTGATCAATTCATGTCAATTGGGACAAAATCAGATATTTGAACTGTAAGGATGAGTATGTGTTGTCTTTCCATTGTGCAAAATGTCTGATGAATTACCCAATTTAAAACTCATGAGCTGGAATCATGCTTAGCAGTAGAGCTTCCCAATTTTGCCAATCGGTCACCTGATTTAACTGAGTACCAATGTGATTACTACAAACAATGACTATAGATCTCTATACTATGACAACTCACCTGTGCTCCTGTGTGGAATACTGCTGCTCTTCAGGTTGTCAGGGCTGGAGGTGATGTCACAGGCCTTTCTTGGTTCAGGAATACGCTCCTCCACTCCCTTCCTCTCTTTCTCTCTCTCCTTGGACTTTTCCTTGTCTTTGTGTTTTTTGGACTTCTTCTTGGACTTGCCGTGCAGGGAAGGCGAGGAGCTCTTGCCTCGGGGCCTGTCGAGGCCCATGTGTCTGGGGGACGAGTGGCCCAGGCTTGGTACGGAGAGTGCTGCAGGCCCAGAGAAGACGGGTGGCTGGCTCAGTCTCTCGGCCATGGCTGCCTCCTGGCTCTCACAGTCCCGGCCATTGTGGCTGGAGTCATTGCTGACGTCAGAGAGTGGGTCGAAGGGCCGGGGGATGTCCAGCAGGGGGAGTTGGGAGCTGGATGTCACACTGTCTCCTACTGCCGCGACCACGGCCCCGCTCACCTCCTTCCCATTAGAGGAACTCAGCTTGCCATTTACTGGTCCCGCTGCCTTGTTGGCGAGGTGTGATATCCTGGGCTTTTTGTTGGCCAGTGGATCGATGAAATCTGCAGCCGGCCGTTTCTGGCAGAAACAGAGTTTGAGGCACAAAATGAAACTGGGAATGTGGACTCATTTCACCTCTAAGGATTCTGAGAAAATCTATGAGCTATAGTTTCTATTGATGACACATCAAGATAAAGAATATATACACAAATTAAGTTAATGTGCTGTGCTGGTGAGAAGTAGAGGAGAAGGTCAGAGTAAAAGGGAACTCAGCTACACTGAGTGTATGATAACCGTGCCCTTTCCACACAATGCATGGTATTGTATTACTAACAGACTTCATTTGAACCGGCCTACACTAACAACTTTAGAAGTGGCTGACCTAATCACAGTGGAACAGGAAGTCCTTGGTTCTGAAATAATACTAGGCCTAGTTTAAAGCCCTGTGGATCGGCACAGCTCCTTAACCTGTTTAGTTTGGCAGAACTCCTCGAACGTCTCTCACCAAACCAGACTGGCCACATAGACAACTGCTCCGCTGTGGGTTTCTGTTTACAGCTAGTGTTCCAAAACTCCCTTTTTTCAACACCATTGCACGTTTGTGTGTACGAAGGAGAGGGAGACTGGAGTGTGTATTTGCTAATGTTTAAGGGAGGGAACGGAAGGGAAAGGACATGAGGTGTCTGAGGTGAAAACCCAGAGGGGAAGGAGCTAATAATAAAATCTATAGTAACTCCACAGAGAACAATGAGACAGATATTTCCCTGGATGTATAAATGCTCCTTGCTTGTTCTGCCCACTATGACTAATTTGCTCCCATTGGAAACGACAAGCTGTGGTCTCTCTTGGTTTAGTTATAAAAATCTTTGGTAACTCCTCCTTAGAGGACGCTCTGTGAGGACGGTGGAAAAGAATAAAGGGGTGGAGGAGCATGGCGCGTGTAGCTCAGTTGGTAGAGCGCAATGCCAGGGTTGTGGGTTCGATTTCCACGGGGGACCAGTATGGGGGAAAAAGTATGAAAATGTACGCCCCTCACTACTGTAAGTTGCTCTGGATAAGAGCGTCTGCTAAATGACTCAAATGTAAGAGAAGGAAATGGAGGAAGAAGAGTTTACCTGCAACGGGGAGCTGCTGGACAGCTCTTTGGGAGGGCTCACTGGGAGTGGGACCTCAACTGGAGGTGGCGGAGCCACTGTGGTGGTGGTCGTGGTCGTGTTCTGAGTCTGACTTTGGGCCTGACTCATTTTCCTAAAACAAAGCAAGTCACAAACTGAGTCACCACACAGTGAGACATAAATAATACATTGCAGAGAGGCCAACATTTTGACTTTCATTATTTGGGCGAAAACTGAGTTCGGGTTAAATCTATTGCTGAAGTAGGTCGAGGCACATTGGGGCCATACCTGCGAATATTAGAAAAGTGTAAACTTTCTCAGGTCTCAAAATCAATCAGCGTAGTTGCACTTGATGAAATACTACATACTGTATATCCACCAACCAATGGCATTTCTTAAAATAGGTCAAATTGGCCACCAGCAGGATATTTTAAACCTCCAGATTGAAGTGTTGAATGCCAGTATAGCATGATGCATTCTTGACTAGGCTACTAACGTTAGACAAAATGCAAAAGGCAAGTCTTCGCATATAGGCCCATGACAAAAATCAAGTTTTTGCTAATCCGTTACACACACACACACGCTTCTGTGGGAAAAAGATCAAGGTCTATACAACATTTAATGCACATGAAAGAAGAAAAAAAAAGAGTCAAAGAGCCATGGCCTTTTCAATTGGCCGTCATGTACCATCATCGCATCCTGGTGGTACACACTGCCAAAGAGTTTGACTCTAAATTGACAGTGTACATTAAAAGGACAAATCCGACAACACTGAAAAATTTAAAAAAGTGGTTAAAAAAACAATGTTTGGTGAACAAATGTTTCATTTTGGCATTATAATAAGGTTGGTAGCAACATGGAAAATCTTTGTGGAAACCTGTTGCAGCTCAAGTTGACAACAAAAAAATCCACAATGCAATTCTCTGTGCTGACTGGGGTGGGGTGTTCTCTGCTGGGTGGGGTGTTCTACGTTCCTTCATTCATTGGATCCATATCTCCTTTCTATAATATCTCTAGGATTTGGCACCATGCGATGCACCCCCCTGGACCAAAGGGGCAGACAAATAGGAAACATTTGCAAGACCCTGTTAAATTACACATTTCCTGAGGTCAGAATATCAACAAAAAAATATGATCAATGGCTCATTCAAGAGTTGTGACATCAGATAGTATTGAAATCTGACATGTATGATAGACGTTTTCGCGATCTTAAAGTCGTATTCTTATTAACTTCCAATGTAGCGAAAGAGACTTCATCACAGTGCTACATCATGCAGGACGGATTTCTGCCTGCTTGAATGCCAATAACTCACAGATACACATGAAAACATTAAATGACCCAGGTAATCAACAGATCAGAGATGCACAAAAACAACATAACATTCAACAAACATTTTTGTTAAGGAAAACACTGTTCACTGCTGTCCTCGATTCAAAATAGCTCATGTGATTATAATTAGGCATATAAAATATTGTACATGTAAAGTGTAGCCTACATGTCTATGTAATATAGCAGCGATTATTATTTAGGTAGCAGTGCCAGTAGCCTGTGTGTCATCAAGATATTTAAATGTATTTGTAACAGTTATTTACAAGATTTTGGCTCCACTTCTCAACACAGCAACACAATAAAAGGTAATTCCACATTTCAAAAGGGGTAAAAAAAAATTAATGTGAGATTCAAACCCTTTCCATAATCTGCGACAATTATGCAGAGCTAGGCACTACATAGAGCTATTTGACCAGTCAGTCAAGCATGAGATCTAGTTGTTTTTTTATCAGAACGTGCCGTTCGCTTTCAGGAACAAGTGTTGGATTATGTCCAACTACATCAACGTGTTTATTTGAATCATATATAAAATCACCACCAGCTGTGCAGGTTAACACAGAGCTAAATCAGCCAGGTTATCGGCGGGTAACAGATAACATAGTGTGTGCTCACGAACAACTACTTTGACGGTTTTAAATGAATAATGCGCATTGAGATGGAGAAAAAGTTTAAACAAACATTTTCTAATGTTCTGTTAAGGGATTTTTTTAATCAATAATGACTAATTATGTATACATTTCAATCAGGACTGAATAATCAGAATACTATTATGTTACTGTATAGATGTATGAATATTCTTTTAATCCTAGTACTGAATATAATGTGTGTAATTATAATCAAGAATTAGAACAATGACTGTCTGTTCCTTGGTAGAAACGAATGAACTTATCGTCAGACTGGCTAGAATGCTTATCTACACAGGAAGACCTTGGCTCGGTCATAAATGATCTAAATTGGTGGGAACGATGTAGGAAGACTTGAGAACTAAACTGCCATTGTACCGGAGTGGAGGAGAGACGGGACAGTTCGAAACCTAATGAAGTGATTTTCAGTTTATAACCTGTTGTAAATTGTATCATGTTCAGTACTCTCGAGAATAAACGCTAGTGCTTGATTTTGAGACTGGTCTCCGCCCATTTTATGCAAATAAGTTTCTTACAAATCCTAAGAAATGGGCGGAGTGTATTAATTTAATTGGGTATTAAACATATAGGAATTTAATTCCTCTAACATGTTCACAAGTAGAGCCCCATTGAGTTGGAAAGTCTGCAATGAAACTAGTACTAGGTGGTTGTGTTAATTCATAGCACCAACTCCAAGGTTAACTCTATTCCCTGTTCCAATGGACCTGTGACATATTGGCACATATTGACAGCATTATGGTGGCCTTGCTCTACATTGTTATTTTCCTCAACTCAATGCCATTCCGTCTCAGACAGATACAAATAAAACTGACCTGGTTTAACACAAGTCAGACATCGTAAACAGATAATTGACACAGCCTTGGGTGAGATGTTAAGTTACAGTTGCATAAAAAAATAGAAAGGGTGTGTAATGTGTACATAAACAGAAGGTTATTTTTGTATGTTGGTAGTGTGGACAGTAGGGGGCAGTGGGATACACTGGGGAAATCTCCAAACCCCACCCCGACAGAGAGCGAGTGGTAGGGAGGAGAAAGAGGGAGAGAAAAAGCAAGAGTGCGCTAGAGGGGTGGGGAGAGCAGACTAGGGGAAAGGCTAGCACACTGAAGACGAGCAAGCCCAGGCCTGGACCTTGGACCAGTGCCACCTCACACATGGATCAGCATGTGCTGGAACAGTGTTGCATCACAGGCCTTCCGATCATTTTGCTCACTACTCTTGCGTGACTACAGCTGGTGTTCAAACTTTAGGGGAGGGAGGGTGGTCAGCTCATAAGCTAGCCAAGATTAAAGTCCAGTCCAAAAAGACATATGGTTGAAATATATTGCTTTGGGATGACTTCCACAGAAACATTTAATAATTGAGTGTGTGAAATATTCCCTGCTATATTGAGTCCAAAAAACTTTGGGTCAACTCCGTAAACCCAGCTAAGCCCTCTGCAATGCCTGCTCTAAATTTAGCTGGGATGTGCATTTCCTTACTGCCCCAGATCTTAAAAAACAGCTTTTTCCACTGGGTTCCACCAAGAAAAAAAGCCAGCTAGTTCTGTCAACAAAACAGGGCAGAGGGAATACTCAGAGCAGGGATCCACACAGAGAGAGCAGTGCCTGGTTTCAGACTAGAATCTACTATTCCCTGAGCATACCTGGAGCTCCTGGGATTCTATGGAAGTTTGTTTAAACCAACACACAAAGCAGAGGTGATAAACTCCAGAAACCAATGTGGGGTTGATCCCATTATTGCTGGTTTATGCTGCTGGCAGTTATTGACATGTGGAGCTACACACAAAAGCATTGGTTTAATATGGCATGCGGTATAGTAATATAGCACCAACTAGCACATACCGAACAAGGATCCGCTTCAGAAGTTGCTGGTCTCCCTCAGTGTAGCCTGGCCAGTCCTTCTGAATGTCCTTAAACAAAGAGTCCTTCAATGTGAAGGTGTTGTCTCTCCCATTTAGGTTAGCCACCTAGAGACAAGCGACAGCAATGAGTGTATTACAATAATGCCATGATGCAGTATTCTGGAAGAATGCATTTCCTAAGCCTGTTCTCAAGAAATGCACCATTATTAAATACCCTGCACCACTGGCAGTGACTGACTTGTTTGCAGTGGGCTTCAGGGCCAGCTAGGACTTACCTGTAACTACAGGCTAAGCACTGGCTCTAAGTGTCTTGAAGGCTTGGGTCCTGTGACTAATTTATCAGTTGTGGGACAGAGCTCAGAAGGGCCCTCGGTTTGCCAAGGTCCAGCATACCCAACCTGTTGTGAAAGGCACTCTACCTTATGAGCATGGGTGTTATAAAATGGGTGGCACCGGCCTGAAATATGATTGACCCCATGTGAATTGGGGGGAGGGGGAACTAAGGGTGGCCAGAGCACTGTCAATCTGGCTCAGATTAGAGAGAAAATACAGTGCGTTTGTTCTGGCAGTTTAGTGGGCTGGCTTTGGGACCAATGTTCCCTCTATTTCCAGCACCAAGCAAATTTCAGGTCTGCTGAGCACAAACTTGGATGTCTTGAAAAGTCAGTACAACTTCCAGCGTGGGTTCGTTGTGAGCACAGAGGCTGTGCCTGCTTTAAATTAAAACTAGGGTTATCCCGACTAAAAATAATCTTGGTCAACCAAGAGTCGTCTGTTCTTTCGACCAATCGAATATATAGATATATAGGAAATAGACATCCTATGTTTTTTAATCAAATTAACTATATGCACTGAGCTTGTATGATGTTTTAAGCGAACTGTTCAATTAAATAATTAAGACACAAAAATGACTAGATTTAGTCTGCCCGCACTCACGAGCAACCGTTGTCTCTTCCCTGCTGCTTGCGACCACCACAGAACATCAACAGTGTGTATCGTGCTGCTGAAGCTGCATCATAATTACAGCCATTTCTGACTGAGAAGTTGTTACAGAAATCCCTAATTTGTTTAGGAAAACCCATCCCTATTCCCTCAACCCTTGCTCTCTTTACGTGATGTATGCAGATGACCAACAGGGCTTGACCTATAGCATATCATATTCACATAAATAAATCGATTATAACAAACTCTGAACACATAACAGCAAAATGAATGCATAGGACTTGACAAATAAACCTGAAATGGGGGAATGTTTACTGGTTGCTCAGGAGGTAAAGGGGAAGTCAGATGTGTGGAAAACAATTGACTTGTGGAAAATACTGATCAAGAAAAAGGAGCAAGTGCTGCATCCCTATTAGGTGTGTCAAACAGGTGCTGTTAGATTACAATACAACATTTCTGAGCGATTGGAACAATGTAAAAAAAATAATAAAAATGAAGCGTACCAGAGAGGCTGTTTATTACAGCAAATACTAAAAACAGTCATTCATTTGTGAATGTAATTTCTGAAATGGAACAGTTTAGGCCTATTTAATATTCAATGGTCACTTTGCTTTTTTTTATTTTAAAAAACAAATGCTTTGATTGCATTTCAAATCATGAATGACTGTATGCAGTGTTATGACGAACTAAAAATGAATGATTGATACAGTAGCCTATAAAAGTATTGAAATATAGACCTAAGTAAGTTACGGTATTAAGAATTAACAGGATGCGCTCTTAGGCCTACAGCTTGATGGTGGTTATACAAGGCTGGGGGCTCCCAAGCGGCGCAGTGGTCTAAGGCACTGCATCACAGCCGGCCGTGATTGGGAGTCCCATAGGGCGGCGCACAATTGGCCAAGCGCCGTCCGGGTTTGGTCCGAGGTATGCAGTCATTGTAAATATATATTTAAGGCTGCTATACTAAGCCTATTAAATGATAATGAAATTAATTAGCATTAGCAATAACAATAAGGAGATCAAGGTTATAATTATTATGAACAGTGTAAACACAAATTTAATTATAAATATTATCTAATGAAAAAAAAGTGTGAAGCCTTTATTACAGCATAGCAAAGATTAAAAACAGACTCATTTGTGGTTGCCTGAGGCTTGGTGCTCACAGAGCCAGTAGGCTATTAAACACACAAACAAGCAGGATCGGTCTTATTTTAGTAGATAAGGATGATTTATAAAGCCAGGCACATTTAACAGTTAGGCTATTGATTAAAGACCTAATTAAGTTGGGGGTTTCCTCTCTCCTCACTTTTCTTAGACAATTAAGACTAGGGCTGTTGTCTCATCTCTATAACTCCGCTGCCGCCTCCGGTGCATTGTTCTCAATACCAATATGCTGGATACCTTTGCTATTATGCACATAGCAACATGGTCTAGGAAAAGGCGCCAATTCAACAGCGCACCGACGTGTTTCAGAATCGCTATCCAACGTGGGAGAAAACATGTTATTTGTTTCGCCATTGTTCTTACATATGACCATATAAAACTCAGTAAAACAGAAACGTCCCTTTTTCGGGACCCTGTCTATCAAAGAATTCGTAAAAATCCAAATAACTTCACATCTTCATTGTAAAGGGTTTAAACACCGTTTCCCATACTTGTTCAATGACCCATAAAAAATTAATTAACATGCACCTATGGAACGGTCGTTAAGACACTAACAGCTTACAGACAGACAGTAGGCAATTAAGGTCACAGTTATGAAAAATTAGGACACTTAAGAGGCCTTTCTACTGACTCTGAAGAACACCAAACAAAAGATGCCCAGAGTCCCTGCTCATCTGTGTGAATGTGCCTTAGGCATGCTGCAAGGAGGCATGAGGACTGCAGATGTGGCCAGGGCAATAAATTGCAATGTCCATACCGCGAGACGCCTAAGACAGCGCTACAGGGAGACAGGACAGACAGCTGATCGTCCTCACAGTGGCAGACTACGTGTAACAACACCTGCACAGGATCGGTACATCTGAACATCACACCTGTGGGACAGGTACAGGATGGCAACAACAACTGCCCGAGTTACACCAGGAACGCACAATCCCTCCATCAGTGCTCAGACTGTCCGCAATAGGCTGAGAAAGGCTAGACTGAGGGCTTGTAGGCCTGTTGTAAGGCAGGTCCTCACCAGACATCACCGGCAACAACGTTGCCTAACCCACCGTCGCTGGACCAGACAGGACTGGCATTAAGTGCTCTTCACTAACGAGTCACGGTTTTGTCTCACCAGGGGTGATGGTCGGATTGCTGTTTAAGACATCCTCCTCCCTCATGTCATACCTTCCTGCAGGCTCATCCTGACATGACCCTCCAGCATGACAATGCCACCAGCCATACTGCTCGTTTTGTGCGTGATTTCCTGCAAGACAGGAATGTCAGTGTTCTGCCATGGCCAGAGAAGAGCCCAGATCTCAATCCCACATCTGGGACCTCAGCACGTCTGGGCCCTGTTGGATCGGAGGGTGAGGTCTAGGGCCATTCCCCCCCAGAAACGTCCAGGAACTTGCAGGTGCCTTGGTGGAAGAGTGGGGTAACATCTCATACCAAGAACTGGCAAATCTGGTGCAGTCCATGAGGAGGAGATGCACTGCAGTACTTAATGCAGCTGGTGGCAGATACTGACCGATACTTTTAATTTTGACGCCCGCCCCCCCCTTTGTTCACGGACACATTATTCCATTTGTTAGTCACGTCTGTGGACTTTGTCAGTTTATGTCTCAGTTGTTGAATCTTGTTATGTTCATACAAATAGCAGGTGACAGTGAGAGGACATTTCTTTTTTGCTGAGTTTACTATTTCAGTAGCACATGTCTTAGAGTGATGGACTGTGCCATCCCCACAGCCTCCACAATGGATCAGTCCACTCAGACAGGTGCCAATCAGACAGGTCTCTTGTACACAATGATCACCATTTTTTTTTTTTTGCAACTTGCTCGACTAAAGAAATCTCGGTCGACCAACAGCCTATCGACCAAACCGGGTCAGCCCTAATTTTAACAGTGGCCAAGTAGACGACTGTGTCTTTGATAATGTAGGCCTACCAGAGTGGCCTACCATAAAAAACAATGCAGAAAATCCATCCCACAACATTTTAACATGGAAGTTGCTGTTCTATCCTTCAGCCTACATTTTCAGCCATGTTGTATTGTGTTTGATGCAAGAAACCACAATCAAATAAAATGTATTAATCACATACCATCATCACTATAGAGTATATGACAAATGTACGCTACTCTGCGTATTGGCTACTTAGTTTATTCAAGCCTGTCTAGAAATACAATACCCTTTTAATAAGACATAAAAAAGCTCTTGACTCGCCTTTCAAAGAAGTCTAGGAATGTACACGTTTTGTGCTCTTGTAGGAAGCAACCACTCCCCCATTGTGACCGGAAATAACTGGAATAATAACTCAACTAGCAAAAAATACAAACATATGGCTACATGGAGCCTTAGTTTTAATCTCAAAACAAGTGCATCTATTCCTGACCGCTTGTGCCTGTCAATGCAATAGAACCCAACTCCGACACACTCTGTAAAATCTCCTGCATTGTTAGTTTTGCATTAAGGTTGGGTGATATTTGGGTAGAACACTACGATATGTTACTCCAGAGATCGCAATATCATAGTTTTACTACGTTAACAGGGACAAGTGTTTGAAGTTCAATCTCATGCTTCTCTGCTCGGGCTAGAATTTCTTCTGTGCGGCAGAGTCGAGGGCTCTGCACGCAGGAACATTGTTTAGGAACATGCGGATGCCTTGGGGCAGGTGCCAAGGCTGTTGGATTGTCTGGCTGGCTTTAGGACCATGGAGAGTGCAGCTGCATTGACTGAAACCTGAATAGTGCGAGGTTGAAGATGGATAGCTAACTGCTGTTTGACTTGACAGGAAACTAAACGATTGTTTTTAATCCCAGCGCTCAGCTAGTGTGAAGCAGCTAATTGCTGTGTGGCATGCGTTTGTCCTAAAATGTTAAGCATCCCTTATCGACTGAGTTGAATGAAGCTACAGCAGCCAAGTTGATAATGTCTGGAATAATTTTTGCTGTTCTCGAAATCACATTTTAAAGCTGAAATCCTTAGTTGCTACATCAAAAAATGTTTTTAAAGTATAAATAAATTACAGATACACCTCTTGATTCTTGATGAATAGGAGCTTAGTTCAACTGTCGTATCCCATCAGAACCCAAAATAAAATATCATTTTACGACAATGTTTATAAATAATGTAAATGTAAACGAATACTGTATAGCCTCAAAACATGGTTAAAACTATCATTTTGATTTCATGAAAGGTAATTCCTTGCATCCCTAGCGCTATCTACGAATTTGAATGGTTACATTTCTTCAGGCCCATCAATCAGATTTTTAGCAAACCTAAGCCCATTTTTTATTGTTTCCATTGCGGTGACTAGCTTTAAAACTGTATAGAAATGCAGCTTTCACAACATTTCTTGGGGGGAAGAAACACTGAACTAACTTGAATATTTTCCCTATGTTAATTTTCAAATGAATTTATTTTAATAAATTAGGGCAGATACAAATTAACACAATGCATCAATTTTCAAAGCTATTTGTGATACCCCAAGAACCCATGACTAGTTTTTGGTCCCCCCCATTAAGAAAATGTCTAGAAAACCCCTGCCTATGAGTGTGACTGACTTGACTAACCTGTTGCAGGAGGCTGTCAAGAGAGTCTTTGTCGAAGGGCAAGAGGCCGTCCTTCTGCAGGCGCAGGATGAGCTCCGGCTTCCTATAGGGCTTGAGGGCCAGCAGGTGGATGAGGCGCTCCCTCAGGGGCCTCTGCTGCGCCGTGCTCTTCTTCCCCGTGCTGCTGGAGATTATGACAGGCCGCGACGTCCGCCGCGACGGAGCGATGTCAGACAGGCCAGGCGCTGGTTTCCGGATCTGCACCTTCTTACCTGAGAAAAGAAAAGCAACATTGTTGTGTGTAAGAAAGGTTGAGCCTTTGTGACATCTAACCATGAGAGGTTGGGTTTGTTATGAGAAGTTCTAGGGTTCTGAAGTTCTCTTCAACAGAGAAAAGAAAACACTCCTTTCAGGGTGAACTTTATGAGAGAACCTACGTTGTCTAGAAAGTTACCACAGTACAATTAGTTGAACAAGCTGCTTCCTGGCAAACAGCCACATTAATCAGACATCTGTGAACCTGTGATGGTGTTTGTGGTGACTGGGCAGTTAGTTGGTTCGTTTGAGTCAGAGACGTAACTGTGTGAAGCTCTGAGCACCTAACCATCCGGCCAGCCCATTGGGCCCCAAACAGGGATCCATGAGCATGCAATTATCCCTACGCTGTGAGCTCAGCCATTTTCACCAGAATTAAGGTCATACGGAGATAGAGTGTGACTAAGGCACAGCTTGGGACTCAAAATAAATTAAACCACACTGTTTCTGACTTCCTCTCCAACAAGTCAATTACAGCGCATCCTAGAAGCTTTAAAAAAAAATGCATAACAGATTATGGTGTTTCGGTTCAAGGTACACTTCTACTTCGTTTCTGTTCAGGGCTACTATGGTCTTTACTGAAGTGCAGCAGAAACAGTTTCAGTATGCAGCTCTCCTGAGACTAGTAAAAAGCCCACAGTCTGATGTTCACTTGAAGCAGCCATGCATGTCTCTGTGTGTGCGCGTGTGTTTTCAGTGTGGAAATACAATCTCTAGACTGGAGGCAGCTAGGATAGGAGGCTAAAACTGCCGCTGGACAGGGCATCACTAGGAGGACGAAGAGCTGCTTGACTGATGCGGAAATAACACCATATTGAATTATAGCCTAGCTGATGAGCCTGCCACTGCTCTGGCTCACTGTCGCGGGACCCAAACACGCACTAATATGAGACGGCTCACCATCAGCATTCACCCTGGATTTGAACCGACATGAGGGAAAGTGTCACAAAACAAAAACAGGAATGCAAAACCTCTAATACAGTATGCATACAGTATACATATCCTAGACAGGGCTACAGGCCTTTTAAATTAGTAGCCTGTGTTCTGTTCGACGGAGGGCCTTACCACAGCTGAGTGTAAAGCGTAATGTCTTAGGGCCTTACCCACATATCTCCCCCCAGGCTTGATGACGATCGCACCCCTGCTGCGGGTCTCCTCCTCTGCCTGAGCCATGCTTTGCCTGGCCTTCTGATAGGAGTCGTCCGTGGCACACACAGTGATCTTGTCCTGGATCCCACCCAGGCAGTCCAGCTGAATGCTCCCTTCACTGGGACAACGGAGGAGAGGGTTACACAGAAACAAAGACCAACAGGTCAACTCACTCCCACGCTTGGGGAGATTCTCTTAGCTTCCCTACAAAAACTGAGTCGACATCCAAATGGCATTAGCTTACAGTTTGAAGAACGTGTAACGAAAACAGAAACTAAATCAGTGCTTTTATTGCAAAAAAAATGAATACTTTTTTTTATGTAACAATTTATCCTTTCTTTATGCTGCCCAACGCCTTGAGTGCACCATCATTTGATTGTCTATTCAACTGTGGATTCCCACATTATCAAACCAATGTTACACCAAATCCTATTCTTTCCTGGTTTTCCCTGCCTTTGATTCCTCCTCACGTTGATGACGGTTTGGCAGGGGATATAACGGAATTGGCAGCCCTCAGTGGCTCTGCCCCGGGTTTATAGCGGAATTAGAGGCTCATGAGGATCCAGGTCGATGGGTGAACTCCAGCCGACCCAGTCTCTCATTAGAAATAGTTGAGAACGGGTGTTAAAAAACTAGACAGTCAGAGCCAGGACTCAGTTCCTCTCCTTCCACCTCAATACGCAGACATCTGGCCCAATTCAATTAATTTGCTCAACATTTGTCTTTGATCAGACTGAGAGGCAAATAGGACAGAAAGCACACATGAGAGCAGATGGCACTCACTCTGCACCAAAGCCTGTGATCAGGAAGTTCTCCTCCAAACATTTATCAGAACTCTCCTAATCCAGTTCATCTCTTAACCATCTCTTAACTCAATTTAGCCTGTCCAAATATACTTTTTCAAACCTACTGACAGAGTGGAGTCATGGTAGCTCCATTCCAAAACAGAATTAATTTGAAATAAACAGTGTCAACTGTGTTTGCATGCATCAATGCTTATTATGCATGTATATGAGTGATGAATGTCTCATATGTCGAAGAGGATGAGGCCAGTGCCTCTGTGCTCACTCACCTGGTGATGTACTGCTGAATGCAGTCGAAACTTCCCTGTGGGTTGTCTCTACCAACATTGGACAAGTAGAAAGTAAACGTCCGCAGCTCATTTGGATTTTCCGACCGTGGTATTGAGATTTTCTGTGGACGGGAGGAGAAAATTATAAATCAATGGCCGACATTCTTCACGAGAGTGCATTTAAAATATCAATATAGGAAAGGTCATCCATAATCTGTTCCATCCAATACATCCAGCAGCTGATGTCACAGATTTAGAGAACAAATCTAACAGTCTTGTTTGCTGAACGTCTCACTCAACCCAACTGTGTCAGTAGGGCGTTTGGGCCACCGAAATCCCAAAAAGCTTAAATGCGCCTTGGGATAGATTCTACAAGTGTTTGGAACTATTTTGGAAGGATGCAACACCATTCTGCCACAAGAAATTCCATCATTTGGTGTTTTGTTTATGGTGGAAAACGCGGTTTCAGGCACCGCTCCAGAATTGTTCAATTGGGTTGCGATCCGATGGCCGACACACACACCCTTTGAGAGCCCTCTTTCAAAGTCACGGAGATCTCTTCTAGCCAAATAATGGGCTACTGAGAATTTTTATACATGAAGCATGATGGGATGTTAATTAACTCAGGAACCACATCTGTGTGGAAGCGCCTGCTTTCAATATACTCAGTATCCCTCAATTACTCAAGTGTTTCCTTTATTTTGGCAGTTACCTGTATGTGTACTGTAAAAACAAATGTACAGCATAGGTAGGTGTCTATCATGCTTGCATGGTGGCGATGTGGGAGGATGATGAGTAACAGGGTGAGGCTTGAGGCTAAAAGATGGGAATGCATAGCTGAGCTAGGCTAGTCTACAAGTCCCCACTGATCTGTGACATTCTGCTTGTTTAACTGGTAATGTAAGTAAATGTAACAAGCAGTAAATCGTTACACATAGTTATTTCTGAAGTAGTCAAGCCTGCTTAGCCATAATTGCTCTACTGCTCCCACGTTACAGGTGTAGCTTCTAGGCAAACTTGGGAATGAGTGAAATTACCACCTAGACTACTGCCCAGCGCGGAGGCCTCTTAATTACAGGGTTCGTAGCTGGCCCACACATCTGAGGAAAAATAATTAGCCAAACACTGGGCTGCTTTTAAGAGACCCATGTGATGCAGATATTGGGTTTTCTTGTGAAACGGATCCTGATTCCAGTATCACTATAGACAGGTGATGGTTGAGCTGTCAGAGTTCCGTTTTCAGTGAAACACCCTGTAATATTCTTCAAACAACAGTGAGTAGGTTAAACTGGTAGTGAGAGTTTGGAGAAATGAAGACCGATTTTAAAGCCATATGCCTCTCTCTCCTACAATGGAAAACAAATTCTAGAATTTGGGCCTGGACTCCCATGAGGATTTTAGTTTTTTAAACCTACGCCTGCTGGGGTAGAGGGTAGTTGGGTATGTGAGCAAGTCTGACTTGTCTAACAGGAGTGGAGCTCCAGGCTTGAAAGAAGAACAGAGTGTTGGCTGGGGTAGAGCGAGGCATGGAAGGGGAGAGGGTGGTGTTGTTGAGAGTTCTGGCAGGCTTGCTGAGCAGGATGACCCCTGGCTTGGTCTGTTGGCTCCCTGCAGTGTTGGAGAGCTGTGACCCACTGCTCCTCTAACACACTGGGGCTGATATACTGAAAGACCGCTATCTCGGTCTCTCTCGCTAGCAGCCCAACTCGGTTTACCCAAGGTCCTAACACGTGTGGAGCCTGCAGGTGGCCAACTATAAATAAACACTGGGCTCTCGGTTATGTGAGACGCTCAGCCTCAGCTCCAGTACAAACCTGCCTTTCTTTTATGCTCCACATGAAGAGATCTAGCCTTTCACAGTGTGGAGTTATCAACCCATTGCCTTGTGTGTTTATGAGAAACTCTGAAAGGGATTGAACCCATTATTGTAATGTCCAATTGAGGTAGCCTGGATATTGCAATAAACTTACTTCGCAAGAAGAAAACAAACAGGACAATGATCATGCTTCCTCATTCAAATGTTCAGCTGAATATGATCGATTCACCATTTCCTGATCATGCTTCCCCATTCAAACGTTCTACTGAATATGATCGATTCACCATTTCCTGATCATGCTTCCCCATTCAAAACGTTCTACTGAATATGATCGATTCACCACTTCCAGATCATGCTTCCTCATTCAAACGTTCCAATGAATATGATCGATTCACCACTTCCTGATCATGCGTCCACATTCAAACGTTCCACTGAATATGATCGATTCACCACTTCCTGATCATGCTTCCTCATTCAAACGTTCCACTGAATATGATCGATTCACCACTTCCTGATCATGTTTCCTCATTCAAACGTTCTGCTGAATATCATCAATTCACCACTTCCTGATAACTGAGGTGACTGCAGATGTGCACACCAGACACCCCTCTCATCAGTAAGACTATGTCAATCTCACACACACACACACACTTTACAAGGGTAGTGAGTGTGAGTGTATATGTATAACCTGCGATGATTAAGAGGCAGTGGAACTCACTGGAAGGCAAAGGACGGGTGAGTCAGTCTGACACAGTACAGGATTACAGAGTCGGGCCCCAGCTGTGAATGTGGGCTGATTGAGGCTCCACGCAACAGATGCCCTGAACCCACTGCAGGCAGGCCGGGGCCAACCAACAGTAATGCTGCAGCAATAGGCTACTGCTTGAGACTACTGGCAGTTATCTATGGACACTGGAACTTCACACAGACGTTACAGTCAGGTGGTGAATTACTACCCTCTCAAAAATACTTTATCAACATGAAAACCAGCGAGCCTCAAACCCACACTACATCTAGCCATAACCAACCAGACAGGTCAGAAGCTGCCTTCTCTCAAAGGAAATGCCAAGCCAAAAGGATGCATTTTATTACCAAAACATGCACTCAAATGAGAAACAGGGAGCATGGAAAGAGGGGTAGTCCATCCTCAACAAAAAGCTGAATGAACAGCACACTCCAGCGCACCCTCTCCACCGCAGACACGGTCACCCACCCTACCCCCTCTTCCATCTGAAAAGCAAATGGATTTTAACAGCTATTTCCAACCCCCTTTTCTCTCTGCCTCCAGCTCCCCTCATATTTTGCACAGTCCTGCAAACAAAGCCTCTTTTCAGGCCAGGGGCACTGGAGAGGACTGGCCCTTCACAGCAGCTCCTCCTTAGCGCTGTAATTAATGAAACAGCTGAGGGAGAGGCCGTGCAAAGCAGGGGGCATTCATCGCTGACACAAGCCTGTCCAAATTCAGCCAGACATACAGCCTGAGGAACACTGACACACACACTGTCGTCCACCCACACAGGATGTTTACCATCCTTGGCCTGTTTACCTTTCCTGACTATTCTATGAGCTGGTTCTATTATGCCACCTTGACCCTGGAAGTGACTGAATGAAAGCTCTGCCAATATGAATGAATGTAAATGCTATGGTCACACTGAGCAGCCAACACATCATTTAGCAGCAAACCCCCTCACTCCCCCGCTCTCATTAGCATTCCGGTGAACTAATAGAACACGTTCCTATCCGGCCCAGCCATGATTCAGCCATTAAACACATGCATAATTCAGCACTTCAAACACCCAGTAAAAACACCATATTTACTAACCATCTGATCTCTCAAGTTGATGGGAGCAATTACTGATACCTCCCGCTCACACTAGAAGCATGAATTGGGGGGGACAGGCATCTGATGAAGATTTAACTACCATATGAAAAACGCAGACACTTTAAACACTCTCCAGCTTTATCAAATATTAGACTGAGGTCTTTCAAGTTAATGTCATGTGTACAAGTACAGTGAAATGCCAATTATTGCAAGCGCTAAACCCAACAATGCAGAAATCAATATTAATGTATTACTAAAAATAACATAAGGTAGAACAGTGTGGATGACGGATCACCACCTCAAGCTGAACCTCGGCAAGACGGAGCTGCTCTTCCTCCCGGGGAAGGACTGCCCGTTCCATGATCTCGCCATCACGGTTGACAACTCCATTGTGTCCTCCTCCCAGAGCGCTAAGAACCTTGGCGTGATCCTGGACAACACCCTGTCGTTCTCAACTAACATCAAGGCGGTGGCCCGTTCCTGTAGGTTCATGCTCTACAACATCCGCAGAGTACGACCCTGCCTCACACAGGAAGCGGCGCAGGTCCTAATCCAGGCACTCGTCATCTCCCGTCTGGATTACTGCAACTCGCTGTTGGCTGGGCTCCCTGCCTGTGCCATTAAACCCCTACAACTCATCCAGAACGCCGCAGCCCGTCTGGTGTTCAACCTTCCCAAGTTCTCTCACGTCACCCCGCTCCTCCGCTCTCTCCACTGGCTTCCAGTTGAAGCTCGCATCCGCTACAAGACCATGGTGCTTGCCTACGGAGCTGTGAGGGGAACGGCACCTCAGTACCTCCAGGCTCTGATCAGGCCCTACACCCAAACAAGGGCACTGCGTTCATCCACCTCTGGCCTGCTCGCCTCCCTACCACTGAGGAAGTACAGTTCCCGCTCAGCCCAGTCAAAACTGTTCGCTGCTCTGGCCCCCCAATGGTGGAACAAACTCCCTCACGACGCCAGGACAGCGGAGTCAATCACCACCTTCCGGAGACACCTGAAACCCCACCTCTTTAAGGAATACCTAGGATAGGATAAAGTAATCCCTCTCACCCCCCCCTTAAAAGATTTAGATGCACTACTGTTCCACTGGATGTCATAAGGTGAATGCACCAATTTGTAAGTCGCTCTGGATAAGAGCGTCTGCTAAATGACTTAAATGTCATGTAACAAAAACACAAAAATAAGAAAACAGGGAGTAAGCTATATATAGGGTCAGTTCCAATACCATATTTACAAATGGTTAATTAAAAACAAAAAAACATGGTCGTGCATTGCTTCAAATGAGAGAAAAGACTGTTCAATACTTTTAAAGCACAATTCAATGGCACTGAAACCTCTCACTTTGTAACCACGTTAGACACTGGATTGCATGTGACCCACCTACCTTCTGTACACGGTACTGTTCAGACAACTTGCTTAGCTTTAGCTTATCTAGGCCTAAACAGTACTTATTATCCAAACAATGTAAATTTGACACATTAGCAACATCTGTGGCACCGCTCCAGTTTATGTTCTGATGTCTGAAATGAAAACAAATCTAATCTACACCGTCAACACTTCAGTGCAAATGTCACTAACAAACTGACTCACATTAGTGAGGGCTTGTTTGATGGAGAGATGTTGGACCAGCAGCGTTAAATGTCTGGAATGTATACAGTGCTGCTCATACTGAGAATGACAATGCTCGCCTTGAAGAATTTTTTTTTTCTTCTAGAGGCTAATTTGTACAGGCTGATGCTGTCCATAGTAGAAGAGCATGTGATGGGACTTGTCTGGGTAGTGTGTCCAGGCAAGTTCCTTGTCTCTCAGACAGACGTTCTGTCCACCATGTGATGGGAATATCTAGGTCTAGTACAGCCACTCTCGTCCAGCTCAGTGCAGATGTAATTGTAGCAACGCACGTCGCTGCCAAAATATGACAGGAAATCTAATCCTGCCAGTCGCTCGCAGACAACAGAGCTCACTGCAGCTACAGAGGCCGTCTAGTCAGTACTTGGTTATACACACACAGAACACAGTCCCTGAGTTAATGCTTTACCGATAGAAAAATGTAGTCTGTGGTGCAAACTCATTTGCAGAGAGTGATCACATAATTTTACTGCAAAATATAGAGTTGTTATTTATAACTGAAATGCACTTACCCCTTGGTTTCCAGTAAATCGGATCAGCGGTTGTGAAGACAGGTCCTGAGAGAGATAGAGGAAAAATAAACACAGTCACATTGGAAACTGATCCTACTGAACAAGTGGATTTAATGGGTCAAACTTCATAGATCCTGCTTGGTGGGCAAAAAAGAGGACCGTTCAGTAAAGTCCATTCAGGAGACAGGCACATTAAACAGTATAAACACTGTGCATTACAATTGAAATCTAACCACATCCAAATGACCACCGGATTACTATGATGAATATTTAACTAGTCTAAACGTACAGAAACCAGATAAGTAATCTGGATAATCTAGCTGTCCTTTATGATGGGACTAATCTGTCAAGCAGCGTCACCTTTCCCACAGCAGTAACAGGTGAGGAAGTAGTTGTTCTCCCATATGCATACTACTCACAGTGGACCGCTACTTGCATGGAACCTTTCAAACATGGTCCTGTTTGGATGAGGTAAAAGCCTTCTGTATTTCATATCAAGCACTCAGTTTACAGAGGTTTTTCTTGAAATTGACTTGCTGTACTGCTCTAACTAGCCTCCCTAAAATGTCAAGGCCTTGCCATCAGTCAACATATTAAAACAGTCTTTAGAGGGTGACAGGATAGAAATGCAAAGCAAGCAGCAGACCATCCACGTCAATCAGCTGCGCTCCCTTCCCTATTTTCAGATTTCACCTACATAGGCACACAGGCAGACAAAAAAACTCACATAAACAGGCATTTCCTGCAAAACAATCTGTACACAAAAAGAAGCATGCCAGTTGTGCTGCAGTAAAATAAATGTGGTGTCCTCATTTGTTTTTCATCACTCACGACTATTCAGTGCACCAGTAAGCAGTTGGTACACTGCCAGCCAATCAGAATGGTCTTCCTGGTGCTGACAATTTTGTTGTTGATATTTTCCACTGTTAGCAGCCACCAGATGAGGCTCAGATAAATATGGTGAAGTTATGGGGGACAAACATTAAATAAATCAAAACTCCATAGATGTTTGCAAAGCACTTGCATAAAATCAGATGAGCAATGAGCATATGACTTGCCTGATCAATGTACTCAAGAGCACAGCCAATCATATTCATTTCATAATGACACAGGCAGACTAAAGGCAGACTATTCACACAACTGAGTTGTGTATAGCCATGTGAATTACCGCACAAAAAGCCTAACACACAAAAAAAATAGTTGTGACCAAATATTTGTTCTCAGTAAAGTAACTTAGGTAAGTAACAACTTGTACATAAACTTTTATCCATAGCACTGCGGTTCTGGAACGCCATCAGTGTAGTCATCTACAAGCCTTACCGTGTCCGAATGTGTGGAAGAAAAACAAGATGGTTTAAGAACAGGCGCTGGCGTTGAATCAAAACAAGTTACCCCTTTCACCTAAGGTAAACCTTTAAACATATTGCACAATGGGTTACACTGTTAAAGAAGCAATGGTCTGCAGTACAGCAGACCACTGGGCACATCAGCGTAGAGCTTACTCTATCAAGTCAAGCAGACAAAGCAAGAAACACACCACTACTGAACAAACCATTGATTGCATGATAGGAGACTATACAGGAGCAGAACATGATTTATTTGAACAAATCAAAAGTTACTTGTCACATCCGCCGAATAAAACAGGTGTAGTCCTTACCGTGAAATGCTTCATTAGAAGCCCTTAACCAACAATGCAGTTAAGAAAATATTTACTAAATAAACTAAAGTTGAAAATAAAATAGAAAGGCACACAAAACAATGAGGCTATTCACAGAGGGTACCAAATCAATGTGCAGGAGTACAGGTTAGTCGAGGTCATTTCTACATGTAGGTAGGGGAAAATTGACTATGCATAGATAATAAACCGTGAGTAGCAGCAGTTTAAGGGGGGAGGGGGGGGGGGCAAAGCAAATAGTCTGGGTGGCCATTTGATTAATTGTTCAGCAGTCTTATGGCTCGGGGGTAGAAGCTGTTAAGGAGCCTTTTGGTCCTTGACTTGGCGCTCCAGTACCGCTTGCAGTGTGGTAGCAGAAAGAACAGTCTATGACTTGAGAGACAGGTGTCTTGGGACAATTTTTTGGGCTTTCCTCTGGCACCACCTATATAGGTCCTGGATGGCAGGAAGCTTGGCCTGGGCTGTACGCACTACCCTCTGTAGCGCCTTACAGGATAAGCAATTGCTGGCTAGTCTAGGAGACTAAGCACAACATGTTTTCCACTAATCATAGCCAAGCTTCAAGGAGGAACATGCCTGACAACTCTGACAAGCAATAGAGGAAGTCCCTCTGGTTTCCTTCCTCATTGACACTTCTGGAGATCACATGTGAACCAGGAAGAGAGGCTAGCCTGCCCGGAGCACAGAGGAGCCTTTGGAAAGAGTAGGGTGACGCTGCCATTGAGCAGATGGTGGCACTGCAGAACATCCAACGGCTGACACTGAGCCCACTCACACTGGCAGATGTGAAAATGGCACGTTGTGAACAGGGTAGCCCCCTGGTCTGTGGACTTTCCCATTACCAAATGTAAAATACAGGTTGAAGTTCTATACATTTATTTGCAGTCTGAAAGTGTATTATAATCATGGATAACATTTTGACACAAAGGTCATTTGTGTGTTCAACCACATCCGTAGTATAGGGCAGATTCCGACCAGAGTTAAGTTCACATAATCGAAGGCAATTCCCTTTATGCACCTTTTTCTCCACGTGTATTCTGACCTTAAATTGAAGCATGAGATACACATGCTTTTCACTGGCTATTTGTTTTGGGTGGAGATCAAAGTATTTAAGGTATGGCAGAGGTGTCTACAGATGCAACGTATTCTGACCTTGACTTAATTCCCCTCATAATTCCACCACCTTTACGCACAATGAATAAGGTCGACCATCAGTTATACCAACATACATTATTAACTGTCACTTTAGTGGTAGTTTCCTTACATTTTGCATTATTCCATTACAATGTTAGTTTACCTTTCTTTCCTCTCAAGTTTGTGTGGTTGTGCTCAAATCAAAACGTGTAAAAAAAGGAATACATTTCCTAAGTCTGAAACGGGCCCTATGTAAGTAAGGTGCTAACTGGCTGAACTCACTTTTTATGATGAATGCAATTGGGCATAAAGTACACAATGCACAATGTATCAAAACCAATTGTGACTGGAGGATTTGGAGTGGAATACGTGATGCAACATGAGAATTTCACAAGTAATTTCAAATCCCATAGTCATTGAAACATGCATGTCAAATTTCAGACCAACAGAAGAGAGATCTTTTCCCAGTACAACCCTGGCCTTTACTGGCTAGTCTAAAACCCAGACCTAGGAACCTGAGCACTAGGTCTGGGGAGGATGTCAGATTCTCTAGGACATTTGGAAAGGGGAACCATTTTTATCCAGGGAGGGTCTTCTTCACAGACAACTCTACCAACAAACCATGAGTTCGGGTATGCAGGGGTTAAAATAAAGGCGGGAACTGTGCTCATGTTTAGCTAGGGTAACAAGCGAATACAGCAATAAAGTCACGGGTGACACGCCTCTCATTCCCAACTGACGCAGGAACTTCTACAGACGTGTAAACTGGAATATTGGTGCATTGCAGGAGGCAACCAGTCTGTAGAGAGACCATTTCCTGAGATCTAGTTTTACCCAGACCTGTGCTCAATCTGAACCAGCCAGCCATTCAATGGAGCCTGCACGTTCCGTCAACCCCACCACTGCAACGTAAAACAGAGTACCGAATTTAGCTCCCCCTCCCCCCACTGACATAGTGCAACACTCAGCCTGTTCATTTGAATGGGCTGCTGATATGTCACTATTCTCTGGGACTGGAGCCAAGAATGTTCCACAGAGCTAACCGTAGGACAGAGTGTGGCTCCTGAACGGGCCATGGATGTTCACAAAACTGGAGAACGGCCACCAGCTGGTGTCACGCAAATAAGAGAAACCGCAACGAGTCTAAGCCCAAGATTATTCTGGGGCGTACCTTGGCATGGCGAAGATGAAGCTAGAACAGAGAGTTGGGGTAGGGCTGGGCGATAAATATAATTATTTAGACTCATTCAAATGTATGCTTCTGCGCGATTCCAAATGCCTGTATCGCAAGAATCAAGTTTTTATATATATATATATATATATATATATATATATACACACACACACACGGAGTGTTTATGACATGTTCTCATGTCTTTTTGGTCTTGTCTCCTTCGCTCCCTCTGTGCACCTTTCCATTTTCCCCAGTGATCTGTATATAATGTCTCCGCCCTAACAATGGGAGTTGTTTTCCCAAAGGCGGGAAGGCAGGTAGCAAGCTTATGTCTAAAATAAGCCCATAGAAACACATTGGGCTTATTTTGGACACATTTTGGCGAGACACACACACACCCACCAAGCCCGTCCCCATAATTTAAAACAAAGATGAGAGATCACTTCTTCCTCTCTGACAAGTGGTTTCAAGACGCTATTTGCGTTGGAGGTTTGGTCCAACAGAATTGGTCGTATGGACACAGAAACAGACTTTATTTTACTGTAGTAGAGCATAGAAAGGCTAACAATACTCTTTTTTTTATGTCTCAACTGCTCAAGTTGCATGCAGACACTACCAAAACAGGATTATCAATTAACATTTAATTATGGAAAATGAATGCTCAGTTCTTTGCACAGCCACATCCCGCAAGCAGCATTTGAACTGTTTTACTGTCTAGTCTGTTTTATAAATGTGCAATAAGCTTAAAACACAATTATATAAAAGGAATTGGCAACTCGTTCCCATTCTGAGAAATAAGGTAGGCCACTTGATTTCAACATCTGAACAAAGTGGACAGGCTAGCATGCTGTTCAAAAAAAGTTGGAGATGGACAGAAGGGTGTGTACATAATAATGAAACTTCTGCCTTGTTAGCTAGCAAATAGATCCAAATTGGCTAAACATTAAATATATATATATATATATATATATATATATATATTATATATTAGCTGGCTACTTACTAGCACGTGGGCCTGTGCTTGAGATTGTTTATGAGACGTGTACATTTTTTATAATACCTGCTACAAGAAGTTAGTAATTATTAGTGAATGTGCATTATGCATGGTTCTGGTCATTTAAAAAAAATGCATATTAATAGACTGAGTTTGAAAGCCAGATCAGTGATTACAATAAAAAAGATTGAACTATTATGATAGAATAATGAATTGTTAGTGGGTCTTGTGGTTGTGGAAGACTTACAGGCCCTTCAGAAAGAATTCACACCCCTTTCCTAATTCCATATTTTGTTGTGTTACAGCCTGAATTCAAAATGTATTAAATGTATGTTTTTCCTCACCCATCTACAAGCAATCACCAGAATTACAAAGTGAAAATATGTTCTGAGAAATTTTATAAAATGTATTGAAAATGAAATACACAAATCTTATTTACTTAAGTATTCACATCTGACTCTTTGGCAGCGATTACAGCTGTGAGTCTTTCTGGGTAAATCTCTCTGAACTTTGCACACCTGGATTGTACAATATTTGCACATTATTATTTTAAATTCTTCAAGTTGATTGTTGATCAATGCTAGACAGCCATTTTCAAGTCTTGCCATAAATGTTCATGCCGATTTAAGTCAAAACTGTAACTAGACCACTCAGGAACATTCAATGTTGTCTTGCTAAACAACTCCAGTGTATATTTGGCCTTGTGTTTAAGGATATTGTCATGTTGAAAGGTGAATTTGTCTCCCAGTGTCTGTTGGAAAGCAGACCACCAGGTTTTCCCACAGAATTCTGCCTGTACTTAGCACTATTCCATTTCATTTTATCCTAAAGAACGCTATAGTCCTTGCAGATGACAAGCAAACTCATAACATGATGCAGCCACCAACATGCTTGTTGAATTTGCCCTAAACATGACACGTTGTATTCAGGACAATAAGTTAATTTCTTTGCCACATTTGTTGCAGTTTTACTTTAGTGCCTTATTGCAAACAGAATGCATGTTTTAGAATATTTGTATTCTGTACATGCTTCCTTCTCACTCTGTCAATTAGGATAGTATTATAGAGTAACTACAATGTTGAGCCATCCTCAGTTCTCCTATTACAGCCATTAAACTAACTGTTTTAAAGTCACCATTGGCCTCACGGTGAAATCCCTAAGTGTTTTTCTTCCTCTCCAGCAACTGAGTTAGGAAGGATGCATGTGTCTTTGGGTGTATTGATACACCATCCAAAGTGCAAAAAATATCACCATGCTGAAAGGGATATACAAATCTCAATTTTACCCATCTACCAATAGGTGCCCTTCTTTGCGTGGCATTGAAAAACCTCCCTGGAATTAGTTTGCAATTCACTGCTCGAATTATGGACCTTACGGGTAATTGTATATGTGGGGAACAGGGATGCGGTAGCTATTCAAAAATAAAATGTTAAAACACTTGTTGCACAAACTGTGACGAACAAATTTTTACTTCTGAACTTATTTACGCTTGCTTAAAGGGGTTTAATACTTAGACTCTAGACAGCTTTTCATTTTTATTCATTTGTAAAAAAAAAAATAAACATAATTCCACGGTGACATTATGGGTTATTGTGTGGAGGCCATTGACAACATCTCAATTCAATCCATTTTAAATTGAGGCTGTAACATAACATGTGGAAAATGTTAAGGGCTGTGAATATTTTCTGAAAGCATTGTACTGTATATTTAGCCTAGGTATAATTTCACAGGACCTGAATTAAGATTATTCCTGACTGAAAAGCAGTGCATTTTTACCTTTGATTGTACAACAAAGCATAGAGAATACAGATATCATAAATCCATTAATTTGAAGAAAAAAAATGTACATATGATTTTTAGGCAATAATCACCCAGCCCTAAATTGAGGGATGGTGATCCTTCAACATTCAACTGTTGTTGGCAATTTAATGGGTGATTTGGACACTGGGAAGTTCTTGACGTGCAGATTAGTTGGCAAAGTGTCAGCTGATCTGCATGCAAAGAGATAAGGCAGATTACATGCACAGACCGTGCCAAAGTAAAAGGCACAGCACAATGTTTTCACCAGTGCTTTCCCCTTTTAAAATTAGGCCTCTAGTTGGATTACAGTCCTGCAATAGAATAGTGAGTTCTAATCCCCATCCACAGGACCTGCCGGTAACCAGACTATCCAAGGACTAAAATGTCACAGGGTCATTAGGAGACCTAGTCCTAAAACACTGCAGGTGGCAAATTTTCACTGTGCATTTTGTACCAAATCAACATGCCTGTAGATAATCTCAACAGTGCAGTGATGAGACTTCCCTCACCTCTCCGGTTCAAGTTTTAAATTGAATGTAGCATCAATGCTCACAAAAGTCAATCATTGAGTTGGCTTGAAATCACGTCAAAGGAGTCTCCCCATATTGGCACAGATATTTGAAATAAAAATGTATTGTTTTTCAACAGAAATCAAGTTATATAATTGCTAAATGTATTAAACAACATTAAAACAGCTAAAATTATGATTGACTGCATAAGAGGCTGTCTCCACATGGAAATGTGTTTTAGAAATATCACAGTGGCGTAGCACCAAAGTTCCAATCATTGGGAAGATCTGTGTAACACTAAATCAACACACTCAGGTAGTTTACAACAGCTGTCTGCAGAGGAATTGATGAAAATTCCATAAATAAAAAGTTGCAACGTGAAGGTGAGAATTTCTATAAAGCTTCTACAATCATCTTAAATTGGAACTTGATGTAATCTACATATTCTTTAAATAACTTTGAGAAATCACCCAATGACACCAAAAATCAACAGTTGGGAGTTCCAGTTGTAGGTAGGAGCGAGGGAAAACTATTCAGCATGTGACAAAGCACCAGCCAACTCCAACTTGAAATATCAGCGCATGTCAAATCAAATGACCATACAAATATGTGACATTAACTAAACCTGTGACACGAGTGTAAGAACAGACGCTGTTATGAGGATAACCCTGAACTTTCCAGGACTCATCTATGAGGGGGCCAGTGGAACGGAGCAGCTCCCCACGTTGGCCCAGGGCCTGGGACATGGTGCTAAGATCCACCAAGCGCTCATTTCCACACACAGTGATGGCACCGGATCAGCACTCAGCAGGACAGGACATCATCTGGGGCAGCTCCCAACGCTTGACTACTGGGAAATTCACAGCGCAATGACTAGACACATGAGACCTAGCAAGAATGCAGGTCAGCTCTGTACACAGTGATACCAGACCATCCAGTGTGACTAGCCCACGGGACTGAGGGCCACACCATCCATTACATTTTGGAGTCATATTTGGCTCTGGTTATGATCTCGCTAGCTAGTGCCCCATTCGTTCTGTTCAAACTGGGGAGTCAGCATTACATAAATATCCATGGCACCAGGGGCCTCAAATATAACCGCTGCGTACATTTTACACGAAATATTTGAGCAATTTTAGAAAAGACTGCACACTTACAAAAATAGACATATAAACTTGCTGCACGCCATATATACACATATTTCCCATTACAGTGCCTTCCCGAAAGTATTCGACCCCCTTGAACTTTGCGACCTTCTGCCACATTTCAGGCTTCAAACATAAAGATAGAAAACTGTCTTTTTTTGTGAAGAATCAACAACAAGTGGGACACAATCATGAAGTGGAACGACATTTATTGGATATTTCAAACTTTTTTAACAAATACTTTGTAGCGCCACCTTTTGCTGCGATTACAGCTGTAAGTCGCTTGGGGTATGTCTCTATCAGTTTTGCACATCGAGAGACTGACATTTTTTCCCATTCCTCCTTGCAAAACAGCAACAAGGATATTTTTTAAGGAAATACCAAGGAATAACTTGATTAAATATCTCTGGAGGTGTTGAGAGAATGTTTTAAACTTATACAGTGACATTTGCTGTATTTGACTGTTTGAAAGAACAATCTATTGCAAATTGTGATCATTTCAATTCACTAATGTTTTGCGTTTATTTTTTCTAAATATGCTGCACTGCCCACATTGTCTAGCATGTCTACTCAAAAAAGTAAAATTACAGTAGGCCTACTTAGTGGTAGTCTACACACTTCAAAGCAAAACTATCAACTGTCTGTTCATCTGTTAAATTCTACTGTATAGTATAAACCATGCTCCCTTTTGGAAGCATAGCGCAAAATACTTGTTCAACACACAAAAAGCTTATTTCTCTGAAATTTTGTACACAAATTTGTTTACATCCATGTTAGTGAGCATTTCTCCTTTGCCAAGATAATCCATCCACCTGACAGGTGTGGAATATCAAGAAGCTGATTAAACAGCATGTTCATTATACAGGTGCACCTTGTGCTGGGGACAATAAAAAGCTACTAAAATGTGCAGTTGTCGCAACAATGCCACAGATGCCTCAAGTTGAGGGAGTGTGCATTTGGCATGCTGACTGTAGGAATGTCCACCATAGCTGTTGTCAGAGAAGCGAATGTTAATTTCTCTACCATAAGCCGTCTCCAACGTTGTTTTAGAGAATGTGGCAATACAGCCAACCCGGCCTCACAACCGCAGACCACGTGTAACCACGCCAGCCCAGGACCTCCACATCCGGCTTCTTCACCTACGGGATCGTCTGAGACCAGCCACCTGGACAGCTGGTGAAACTGTGGGTTTGCACAACCCAAGAATTTCTGACCAAACTGTCAGAAACCATCTCAGGGAAGATAATCTGCATGCCCGTTGTCCTCACCGGGACCTGACTGTGGTTTGAAAATATTCACCTTCTATGGCCACTGGTACGCTGGAGAAGTGTGCTCTTCACAGATGAATCCTGGTTTCAACTGTACTGGGCAGATGGCAGACAGCGTGTATGACATTGTGCAGGCAAGCATTTTGCTGATGTCAACGTTGTGAACAGAGTGCCCCATGGTGGCAGTGGGGTTATGGTATGGGCAGGCATAAGCGTCGGACAACGAACACAATTGCATTTTATCAACAGCAATTTGAATGTACAGAAATACCGTGATGAGATCCTAAGGACCATTGTCATGCCATTCATCTGGCGCCATCACCTCATGTTTCAGCATGATAATGCACGGCCCCATGTCGCAAGGATCTGTACACAATTCCTGGAAGCTGAAAATGTCCCAGTTCTTCCATGGCCTGCTTACTCACCAGACATGTCACCCATTGAACATGTTTGGGATGCTCTGGATCGACATGCATGACAGCATATTCCAGTTCCCGCCTGTATCCAGCAACTTCTCACAGCATTGAAGATGAGCAAGACAACATTCCACAGGCCACAATCAACAGCCTGATCAACTCCATGCAAAGGTGATGCGCTGCATGAGGCAAATGGTGGTCACACCAGACAGACTGGTTTTCTGATTCACTTTTTTTTTTAAAGTATCTGTCCTCCCATTCATGTGAAACCCATAGATTAGGGCCTAATTAATGTATTTAAATTGACTGATATCCTTATATAAAACTGCAACTCAGTAAACTCTTGAAATTGTAGAATTTATATTTTTGTTCAGTGTAATAGCATACAACTGACCCAATTAAATGAGAGATGAGTATGGTAATTTCTTGCAAGTTAAACGGTCATCGGGAATATGAACCCATTATGACAAGAAAAAGCAGTGAGGAATTAGTGTAATGTTATGAAAATATGTATTATTTTTATTCATAAAACATAGTTTACTTTCGATATTGGAAATGACAGTAGGCTATTCAGAGACATATACAGTAGCCTAAAACACAAATGGAAAAGGTATATAGTCTGTTCTACCGTTAAACTGTGCTCAGGATCAGATAGATCAAAATACTTAAGTGTTTATATTTAGTGTAAAGTGGACCCAATTAAGAGAGAGATGGCACTTTGTAGGCCTATATGTTACTTCAGGAGTATGAAACCATCAGTCAGAAAAGATTAGGAATTTATTCTGAAATGAACATGGAAATTAAATAGATGCCCATTTCTAACTATTTTAGAATGCAAAAGTGCCCCAAATTCTTAGCGCTTCTCACTAACAGCAAATGTTTGCATCTTATTATATTTCCCCGTTTTTTGTTATGTATAAGCGTGTGGTCATATCCCCCATTTTCTCAAAATACTAAGCTACTTGCAATGCAATACTTCAACCAATAGAAACGGTGCATACACATGGTCTAAAGTTCATGCGAAGCACATTCTCACGTCAACTTTTGTGTGAAAATTGGTGCACATGTTTTGGGGTATATTTTGTACGTACGCACTGGAGACCTGCACAAAACCTGTACCAGTCGCTGTTACTTAAACCTACCTTGAAGCATCACAGAGCACATGAAACAAAAACTTCCAATGTGTGTTCTTTGTCAATTAAGCAAATTACATTTGAGTTTCAGATAACACAATATATTGGATACAGTTACAAATTTGGTTTCATCCAAAGCGTGGGAATTTTTGTTGTAAAAACAGCAACAAGATGTAAAAATATACATTCCATTTAGTCTTACTTCATGGGATGATTGAGCAATTTGGTGGAAATTGTGTATTCCATTCTTATAAAGACACATTGCCAGTGACAGAATTGAAGGATTTCACCAGGAGAGGTAACAAAAGCTCATACTAAGTGGGATAGAGGACAGCTCTCATTTAAGCTCAAACAGTTCCTTGTCTCTGGTGTCAAGGTGAAAAAAAATCAGCCCAGAGCACTAATGTCACTCCTTGTGCCCGTCAGCAAACTAAAAGGCTTTAGCCTGGACGGAAATGCTCCACAAAGACGAGGCTAGTTTGTGAAGGAACTTATATCAAATATCTCTGGAAGCCTACTAGCAAGAGTGGATCACTTGTGAGAAACACAAAATGTTCATGTTGTATTCTGAGTAACTTAATGGGTAAAAGTTTTGGCTAAGCTTTAATGAAAAACTAATTTGAAATTAGAAACACTTCTGTTCACCCTTGTATTATACATTGAGCTAAATGCTCTACACATACCAGGGGTCTGAGGGTTGATGTACTGTGTAAGGAATGTAATGTAAAAATTCACTGCCTGCACAGAATCCAAGAATAACCTGGTCATTACCTAACCCACTGACACCAAAAGGCATTGGGTCAAAACATTAGTGTCAATCATACCACAGAGGGACACCAAGTTCAACTCTTTAAATCCATTTAGCTGAAATAGCACATTTTAGGAGCCATTTTAGCTGCCAATTTTAGGTGCCATCTTAAAGGTTCTGGCATGATTTGATACAATGACTGCTTTTCTATAAAAAGGTAACTGCTGAAGTAACTTGAGGCATCTGGCAGCTAAATATACTTAAACAGAAACAGGCAGCCAGTTAAATAAACACTGCCTATCAACAGAAGATTGTACAGTAATAGGATGTTCTGAAAAGGTCTTGGACCGGTATTCAATTCTTTACAAGAGGCTAGTCTGACAATAGGGGAAATCTAGGCCAGAGAATTACTGATTCCTCATAAGAAAATGGTCGTGTTACAACACTTTGCACAACATTCATTTTTTTCTGGATCAAAAAGGGGTTTAGGTGGTGGGCCTGGCAGGGGGCGCGATCAGCACATCTACATTTTACAGGACCCATTTATGGCTGTGTAAAGAATTTTGTTCATTTTTAAAGACAATTTTCTAAGATTCTACATACTCTGCCAAGGAGCTGAGATAAAATTGTATAGTTTTAAAGCTAGTTTCCTGACATCCTATGAATTTTGCCATAGCTAATGCGGTGTGCTTCTGTTCAAACAATCAAATGAATACTGTTTAAGTCAGTGTTTTTGGAATTTTCAATTCTCCCTGTCTAGCTTTTACTTTAGTAATTTTTAGTTCTCAAAGATATTATAGGTTCATTGTCATTTACACATACTTTCTAGTTTAAGAGGTTTAAGTTTGCACAAAGCATTTTTACATCACGAAAATGTAATTTCCAATTTTATTTATAATAATTTCTGGACCTTTTTTTCTCTTCCTTTTTCAGGTTGCCTATGGACCAGCCCAAGGATTTAAAAAAATATATATATATATATATATAGTAATTTTCAACTGAAGGCACATTATTTCCTCATGTGTGTCAGTCTCCAGGCTGAGAATCCCCAGCATGAAGCTCCAGTTCACTCTGTCCTTCTGATCAGATGTGCAAACAGAGCAACGGGTTGACATTGGCACTGCTCACGTCAGACATGGATAACAGTCTGCCTGCCATGCTACCTGAGGAATATTGCACAATGCACTTACAAAGCACAATGCTCTAAAGGCTGTATATTATAATACCATTCTCTGAGTAGGACTTGACCTAGACAAAGAATGAATGAATCACTGGATGGTGAAAAAGGACATGGTGTTAAAACAAAACTTTTTATATGCTATATGTTAGGGGGTTCACTCACTGCTCTAGAATGTAGAGAAAAACAGCGCAATTCAAGAGGGTGCTAAGAAATGTCAAAACGTAGTTCTTTGCCAGAATTAATTAGATCGTTCTCTACAATATTGTAACCTTAATGTACTTGACAGTGTTGATTAAATAAGAGCGTTAATTTTCTGTGACAGTTGCTTGTTTTGACCATGCTGCTCTTGGTTGCATCTCCTCCATATTTGGCGTTGGCAGGTGGTACCATTTGTAGGTGCTTCTGTGGGATGGACCAATCAAAATGAACTTAATACGTCATCATTTTCATTTCCAGATCCTTGTCTTTCATTGGCTATATTGGCGATCAATCTACATTAAGAGACCGTTTCTATGGCGATTTAAAGGGCAAGACTCAGAAATACACAATGTCCAAGGTCAGATATTGAAATTCAGTCTGTTAAATATATATTAAGTCCCCATTTAGTTTTATATTCAGCAGATTTAATTTAGAAAAATCCCATGTTTTCACTCACGAACCTGTAGCCACTAGTTTGAATGTCTGCTGACAACCAAAGTTATTGCCGTTCTGCCGCGAAACAGCGCCACAGAGTTCTATTGAGCAGTGAACACTTTTTGATCATGCCCATGATGACATTCCATTCACTCTAAACATGCTAAATTCTCAGAGTAAATCTGTAACTTTTGAACCATATATGGCAAAGACATGGAGTTTGGATTATTTTTCTGAAGCAATTCTGCATTTGTTATAAACCTTGAATTAATAATTTTATGGGTGAACACCCTAAATGTGTTATCGACTTCCTCCTGGTCAATATAGGGCCAGAGGCAGTACTTAACTATTTAATCTACAAAACCACAAAATATTTAAGTAATTCTACTGTGTGTTTGGAATAGACATAGAACTCCCCAGACAGAGAAAAGGGGACCAGTCAGACCTTGGGAAATCACTTCACAGCTGTTTATCCTGGGCACGGATATCAAAACTGGAGCACAAGGCATTGCTTGTCATCTTAACTTCCCTCCCTTCTTTGCGGTTTATGGGCTTTATCAAGATGGCTCTTATTGTGTTTTTGTCTCTGTGGCCAGTCGACTACAGGGCTGCGGCTGAGGGACAACACCCCCTAAATGATGCAAGATTGACCCCTCACCCCTCCCAGCTTCCAAACCACAGTGTTCCATAAGGGGGGCAAAAGGGAATCAATGGCTCCCTCTAACAGGAAAAGAAGATGTCTAGCTAGGCCAAACTGTGACTAAGGGTTTATTTTAAACACCAGTGAATATAGGACAAGGTATACGATGACACAGTTTAAGTGCTTACTCAGGCATGTCTGTACAGGAGGACTTGCATATCAACTGTAAAAAGGCTTAAAGTGGGATACATTTCAACACCTCAATCAGCAGATACTCCAATATGAAAATATCATACTAAGTAGTGATTGGGGGAGGGGGTCATTACTGATGTCAATCACAATACATACAAAATTGTGAGAACCACAATACTTATGGGCACCTAAGTGTAGTATTAATATCCTATTGTGAGGTCCCTGGCAATTCCCAGCCCTAGTACTAAGTATCAAATGTTTGTTACATGTGTTGAACACAACTGGTGTAGGCTTTACCGTGAAATGCTTGCTTACGACACATTCCCAACCATGCAGAGTTAAAAAATAATAAGAGGCTGTATCTTTAACTCGTGTGCAGTAAGTACAGACACAAAAAAAAGCCAGATTCCCACAAATTGGCAATTAGACAACAGTACAGTGGACAATGGAGCCTGGGGATGAAAGGCATAAAAAAGTGCCTCTATTCATCAACTACAAAGCTGCGTAATGTCTGCATCCTCTGAAATCAGAGCCAAGCTGGGGTAGGGAAATAAAAGAGAAAAGCTACAGTACTATCCCTCCAGCTGAACGACTGCAGCTTTCATTCAACAGAATTGGCCAGTTCTCCAATGACTAGGCATCACAAAATACATTTCTCAAGCACAAATACCATACACAGATTCCTGTCATTTCAAACCCTTGAATGTACAATATTTGTGTATCCAACATCAAATGTAACTAACAATGTAGTCTTTAAATCAATGTTTCTTTAGCGGGCAAAAATGAGCATGAACAGCATGATTACCACATATTTGGAGCAAGATTAGCACGTGTTACAAATAAAATGTTTTAATACTAATAGGCCATATTTTTCAAAGAAAAGCACAGCAGGATACCATCTATGTTCTTATTAGCTACATCAAGGACGCTGCATTGCTATCAAGCTAGGTACATAATGTTTTGTTTTCTTTCCAAACGGTTTCAAAGCACACTGGCTATGTTGGCCACTTCCTCTTCCCTAATGTAATCCATTTAAAGACAAGAATCATAAAACTACTTTCCATACTACTGGGTGTTAGACTGTAGCTAGATGTGCATGAACACAAACCTTGTAGTTGGTTTCCTGGCCTACCAGGCTTTCTCAGTCAAATGTATGTATGTTTTGTTTATTCCATGTGTAACTCTGTGTTGTTGTATGTGTCGAATTGCTACGCTTTATCTTGGCCAGGTCGCAGTTGCAAATGAGAATTTGTTCTCAACTAGCCTACCTGGTTAAATATAGGTGAACAAAAAAAAAAAATATATATATATAGAATAAAATATAGATGGCCAGTATCAATGTAGCCACCGGTGGGAACCATATATATCTCGCTAGCAATTCAATACAACTCTAAGTCCATGACTGAGTAACATCATCACAAGAACATTATTTACCAGCTGGCAACAACAACAAATCAGTCAGGGAAATGATGTACGTGGGAGGTTAAACTGACAAAAAATACAGCAAGCTCGATATGGTAATTTGGGCTACTGGTGGCTAGCCTCCAAGATGTCTCACTTTTCACGACTGCCAGAAGTAATATAAGCAAAGCAACGTAACGCAAGGGTTTTATTGCACTTCACTTGTTGACTGCAATTCATACATGGCTAGTTAGCTAGATAACGTTGAACAAACGACATTACTCGCCTGAGTTTAGCGTCAGCTCAGCAAACTTACCTAGCCTCACGTTGCTACTAAACTTTGCCAAATGTCATCGATCGCTGTTCAACATCACTACATGGCTAATTATGTTTTAGGTAGTTGGTTGTGATACGCTCCTAGCTTCATTACTGACCCTAAATCAAAGGTTTAACATCAAAGCTAGCTAACTTAACTAATTGGCTGGTAAGCGAACGTTAGTTAAAGCACCTTAGTTTGAACGTTATGTAAATGTTTGCTAGTTGGCGAATCAAGTTGATCGTTCCAATTAATGGTGGCAATGGAAAAACTAGACACAGAACTAACTAACAACCTGAATCCTTGCGGAATTCTTACTTTGCCTGCCAACATAGCTAGCGGACTTGTTACGTTAGCTAGCAAATCTTTAAAGGCTGATTGGCTTGAGTTTTATATTGAAAACACACACACTGGAAGCTACCAGCCTCGTTTAACACTGGGTTCATTTAAAAGGGTAGCTGAACGGTAATCCTAAAATGACTCGTTTGTGTGTAGTAATAAACATGCATCTAACTCGTGTAGCTAGCTAAATAAATAAGTAACGATGGCTATCGAGCTAATGAAGCTTTCTGGCATGGCAGCGAAGTAGCCAGTTGCTAACCAGCTAGCTATGTCAGCCAACGAGCAAAATATACCTAATATATTATTACGTTTACTTGAGTTGTTCAATTACCTTGCTACTCTGGTAACCTCCAAATGCCCTCAAGGCGCTGTCAGTGAGTTTTACGTGAAAGACGGAGACATTACTGCCATTGCTCACTCGTCCACAGGACAGTCCGTAGCACTGCTCCTCCTTCAACGCCGCCATCTTGCTACCATTGCCTCCACGCTCGCGCACGAGCAGCACTCTGTCGTAAACGCAGAAAAACTCCCACAGCTTTCTAATGAATATACATGATACGTACACGGCGTGATGAAGTCATAAGTTAATAATACATTGAAACATGCTACATAATATTTATAAAACAGAACATTTATGCGCGACAAATAAGTTCAATTTTATCGGGAGGATTTATCATAAACTGTTTCTTTACTTCAATATAATGAAGCACTGAGGAGAAAATATGAATCATTAAAACATGAGACATGTCTGACCACTGGTTACCAATGGAAAGCATATCAGAGATGTGCGTAGGAAGGAAGGAGGAAACATTAGGTCACTGGACTACGTCAACGTCTCACTGAATCCATGAGTTGGGAATGTCCAGTCTAACACATTGGTACCAAAGAAATGGAACATGAGAGGAAACACTAGATGGGAATGTCCAGTCTAAAACAAAGGAAACACTAAGTAAATGACTATCGGTCTTCAGACAGATAGTTAGTTGAAAGGAGAGGAGTGTCAAACAATACAAAATAAACAAAATCAAGGATACAAAAAACATCACAGTAGTGGTCTCTACCTTCTATAGTGCTGTCAATCCATTTACTAGGAGAGTAACAGTGGAAGAAGAAGTACTCCCAACCTGTCAAAGATGGGATCCATACAACTGTCGAGCTAAGACAACTTCAAGATTAGATTCCAGAAGGTTGATAATACTGTAATGAAACAGCATCGATATCCATGCTTATAAACCTAGGGTTGTTGCAATCCTAAAGGTTATTTGGCTCATAGTAAAAGAGTTGACAAACTTTTATTGAAATAAATACAAAAGCAACAAGTACGAGAATGTGAGAAACTCAAAAGCAACAAATATCTGCAACATTTAACTCTGTCTTTTTACATACGGTCTATTGTAGAAAAAAAGCGATTTCTCATGTGACAACAAAATGATGAAAAATACACCTCAAAAATGAAAAACACTTCACATTTAAGTTGTCAAAAACTACAAAACAAGCAAAGTGACCAAACCTAAAATTGGCATTAGAATGTACACCCTTCAAAGTTTGGTCTCAGAATCATCAAAAGTGAGGTACACTCCCATTTACTTTATAAATAACAAATTATATATTAAAGCATGGGTTTTAAAGGAATGTGACAGTTTATTGACCAAGACTGTCTGAGTGTGGATCACAGGGCCAGATAATACACCACCTAGATTAATCCCATCCCCCCCCCCAACATTGGCACCATCCCAATAAACAAACAAGAGCAGAATACCTTTAACAATTACTTCTTTCTTTTTTTTTACAGAATTGTACACTTAAAAAAATAAATTAAAAACACATATGACCACATCAGCTAATTTTAGATAATTGACAGATCATTCCTAGAATTATAATTTCAGAGTGCTCAATCAATTAATATTTAGAATCACTACCAGAGGAGCTCAAGACATTGGCAGCAATTAACAATTAGTGTCTGTCAAATGGACATACATACATTTGAAGATTAGTTAGAACATTTCATATAGAAATATTGATTGTATGGTATTTGTCACATATAATTATCCTTCTCCCAAGGAGTAACAGAATAGTGTGACAAACCTATGGACAGCCACACTAAAGAGGTGACATAAGACCCATTTATCCACTTTTTTTGTTTGTTTAGTTCCAAAAGGCACCGCCAGATGTCCAGTTGCTTTATGTGGGTCCCACTTTGCATGGAGCAGGCAATCACCAGAAAAGTATCTCTCTCATCTAATTTCTGGCAGCTATGACAACTGACAAGGCGACACCTCCAATGGCTACTGCAGTGGCACCGAATAGCCATTTCCAGCTGACAACCTGTGGACAATATACAAGAAATGTAAGGCTTTATGTTGACACCTGGAATAAATCCATTTCAGTTCCCCAGCTGATTTTACATCAAATAGTGTTTATGCCAGCATCAGTTTGTTGACATGAGCAGGTGAAGCATCTTGAGAGGATGGTCTCACCCATGACGACCTGGCCTGGTGTTTCTGCATGCCGCTGCTGCCGCTGGCTGGGTTGCCTAGCATCTTCTTGTACATGGCCTGCTCTGCGCCTTTCTGCTCCGAGTGCTTCTTCACCAGCTTGGAGAGTTCTGCATGGATGGTCTACCCCAGGAGACAGAAAGTGTGAGAATAATCTGCAGGCGTACTACTCCCCACGTGTATATCATACACATTCACTCATAACACTTTCCCAATGGCTTGTGCACCATAATCGTCAGGTGTTCTGGTAACTGCAGATGGCTTGATTATTGGCCCTTGATGCTACTGTGAATTTAATTTGCTTGCTAATAAATAAAAAAAAAACATGACTTTATATCAAGTCTCTGACTCATTCCTCTGAAGGTTTGGTAAGTTGGCAATTTAGGACATTTTCATAGCATTGGTCAAAATGTCTTACACAGCCTCTGAGGAGCCACTTACTGGCACTGTTGTGGACAGAGGACGGTAGAGACTTTGGGTAAGTGGCTGCTCTTAGCAGCAGTGGGAGAGGAGACTAAGACTAAATGGGTGCTTGACAGTATTACATTTCTACAGAACACCATTGGCTTCTCCATGTTGCAATACTTCTGATCATGTAGTCGTAGCCAAATGTTTTGAGAATGACACAAATATGAATTTTCACAAAGTCTGCTACCTCAGGGCCTTTAGATATTTGTCAGATGTTACTATAGAATACTGAAGTATAAATACAAGCATTTCATAAGTGTCAAAGACTCGTATTGACAATTACATGAAGTTGATGCAAAGAGTCAATATTTGCAGTGTTGACCCTTCTTTTTCAAGACCTCTGCAATCCGCCCTGGCATCCTGTCAATTAACTTTTGGGCCACATTCCTGACTGATGGCACCCCATTCTTGCACAATCAATGCTTGGAGTTTGTCAGAATTTGTGGGGTTTTGTTTGTCCACCCGCCTCTTGAGGATTGACCACAAGTTCTCAATGGGATTAAGGTCTGGGGAGTTTCCAGGCCATGGATCCAAAATATTGATGTTTTGTTCCCTGAGCCAATTCTGACAAACTTATGGCAAGGTGCTCCATCATGCTGGAAAAGGCATTGTTCGTCACCAAACTGTTCCTGGATGGTTGGGAGAAGTTGCTCACGGAGGATGTGTTGGTACCATTCTTTATTCATGGCTGTGTTCAAAGGCAAAATTGAGAGTGAGTCCAATCCCTTGGCTGAGAAGCAACCCCACACATGAATGGTCTCAGGATGCTTTACTGTTTGCATGACACAGGACTGATGGTAGCGCTCACCTGGTCTTCTCCAGACAAGCTTTTATCCGGATGCCCCAAACAATCGGAAAGGGGATTCAGAGAAAATAACTTTACCCCAGTCATCAGCAGTCCAATCCCTGTACCTTTTGCAGAATATCAGTCTGTCCCTGATGTTTTTCCTGGAGAGAAGTGGCTTTTTTGCTGCCCTTCTTGACATCAGGCCATCCTCCAAAAGTCTTCGCCTCACTGTGCATGCAGATGCACTCACACCTGCCTGCTGCCATTCCTGAGCAAGCTCTGTACTGGTGGTGCCCCGATCCTGCAGCTGAATCAACTTTAGGAGATGGCCCTGGCGCTTGCTGGACTTTCTTGGGCGCCCTGAAGCCTTCTTCACAACAATTGAACCGCTCTCCTTGAAGTTCTTGATGATCCAATAAATGGTTGATTTAGGTGCAACCTTACTGGCAGCAATATCCTTGCCTGTGAAGCCCTTTTTGTGCAAAGCAATGATGACGGCACGTTTCCTTGCAGGAAACCATGGTTGACAGAGGAAGAACAATGATTCCAAGCACAACCCTCCTTTTGAAGCTTCCAGTCTGTTATTTGAACTCAAACAGCATGACAGAGTGATATCCAGCCTTGTCCTCGTCAACACTCACACCTGTGTTAGAGAGTCACTGACATGTCAGCTGGTCTTTTTGAGGCAGGGCTGAAATGCAGTGGAAATGTTTTTTGGGATTCAGTTCATTTGCATGGCAAAGAGGGACTTTGCAATTAATTGCAATTCATCTGATCACTCATAAAATTCTGGAGTATATGCAAATTGCCATCATACAAACTGAGTCAGACTTTGGTGAAAATGTATATTTGTGTCATTCTCAAATTTGGCCACGACTGGTACACACCAGTAATGTTTGAAGACAGAAATGACATGACAAGAACGGCAGAAGTTATCTTTCCCCATTTCACAAAAAAAGGTATTTGAGAAGATAAAAGCTAATTGCGTTTACTTTAATATATGTATTTGGACAAGAAAACAATATCATCCATAAAAAAAATAAGTAGGGAGTGGACCAACATTTTTTCATCTAAATCTGCAAGCTTTTAATCTAGACCCTTGAAATTATATCTGTAATGGTTTATTGCTCCTAATCTTAAAACACTTCAGTGAAAACTTCACCACAAACATGCCCGGGTAGCTACACGTTAAGAGAGTATACAACCAACTCGTCAGTGGTGCACACTGCATCCCAGTTCAGATGGCAAGAGCATGCCTAGTGCGAATGGAAGATTTAAAAATAATCATGTGTTTAACTGGACAAGCCAGATAAGAACAAATTCTTATTTACAATGATGGCCTATTGAGCGCCGCCCTATGGCACTTCCAATCACAGCCGGTTGTGATACAGCCTGGATTTGAACCAGGGTGTCTGTAGTGATGCCTCAAGCGCTGAGATGCAGTGCTTTAGACCGCTGTGCCACTCAGGAGCCCCATGAACCACTGAAAATCCTTAACCACCCACAAAACACACGTGTGCACTACATTAGAGCCCGAGAAACAAAACACAGTGTATGGGACATTTATAAAAGATATTCAGCGAAAGCACGATTTCACAGGTTGGTGTGCAGGACTGAAAATAAAATGACATGAGTGGAAAAGGGTTGGACATGAGTGGTAAGTATTAACATGCAGCTGGTCAAAGTAGACCAAGCTCTGTAGTGCGCCCTGTCAGATTGCCCCGTTCACTGAGCCTCATGTCTAAGCAATGCCTTAGATGTCACCTGGGAACAGAGGAACCAACCTATTTACAGAGACAACACCAAACTCAGATCCACCTAAATGAGCATGCAGTCCACCTGGTTTCCCCTTGTCATCAATATTAGAGAATGTGGTACCACCTGGTGGATGTAAGTGAAAACTGCAACAAATTGTGGTCCTGAGAATTTGTTTACGTTCTCCATCTTTCTAAATAATGTTTTTGTGAAGGTGGAGTGCAATACCTTGTTACTTGGTTCCAACTTCAGGGCCCTCTTCAAAATCTTTATAGCTTCAGCATATTCCCCTTGCAAGGCCAATACCTAGAGACACAGATGTAGTCCATGGTGATACTTTCAGAGACGGACAGTCATATTCACAATTACACAACTGGTCAGTTGTGTGAGACCTACCTTGCCTTTGCGGAATAGGGCTTTTATGTTGTCTGGCTGGTGGGCCAGTACTGAAACGCAGGACCGTAGTGCTGCTTCATAGTGATCCAACTTGAGCTGGGCAGCTGCCATGTTGTTTAGACACTTCACCTTCACGTCCATCAGCTCCTCCTCTTCCTCCGGGCTAATGTCCACTGAAACAGACACACACAGCAACAGTAAGCTACAGGGAGCCAAGCCCCATCCAAAAACAGTTCTTTTGCAAAAAACACATATCTCTGTCACCTTTAGAGCTGGACTCCGTGACCTGCAGGGCGATGCCATAAGAGTTAACAGCGAAGGCATAGTCCGCTCTCTGGTAGTAGACATTTCCCCTCTCCCTCTTCTGCCCAGCCAGGGCGATCCTCTCCTGGGGGGACAGGAGCTCAAGGTCGGGGGCCTCAGTGGCATCAAGCAGCTGGACCTCCAGGGCCAACTCCGCATTGGGAGGCACATCAGGGGCAAGACTGCCAGCGGTGAAGGCCAGGGCACGGAGCACAGAATCAGAGCGCAAAGTCAGGACGTGTACTATAAGCACTGAGCTCTAGATATTTTTACATTTATTTTACCAGGTAAGTTGACTGAGAACGCATTATCATTTACAGCAACGACCTGGGGAATATTTACAGGGGCGAGGAGGGGGGGGATGAATGAGCCAATTGGAAGCTGCGGATGATTATGGGAACAGTGATGGTATGAGGACCAGATTGAGAATTTAGCCAGGACACCAGGGTTAACACCCCTACTCTTACGATAAGTGCCATGGGATCTTTAGTGACCACAGAGATTCAGGACACCCGTTTAACATCCCACCCGAAAGACGGCACCCTACACAGGGCAATTTCCCCAATCACTGTCCTGGGGCATTGGGATATTTTTTAGACCAGAGGAAAGGGTGCCTCCTACTGGCCCACCAACACCACTTCCAGCAGCATCTGGTCTCCCATCCAGGACCAACCCGCTGAGCTTCAGAAGCAAGCCAGCAGTGAGATGCAGGGTGGTATGCACCATTTCACTCACTGCTCTGTCTGAGAATGGAAGAGGGCTGAGGTGTTTAGCTTTGCTCCCATTAAAAGGTGCAGCTACAAAGAACCATATCAGGCACAAGTTCATGATATCTACTATGACTTCATGAAGCATAGTGAGAATTTCAGAGTTATCTTTATAGGAAATTACAATCTCAGAATAGATGGCTTGTTTGTGTAACAAGACATGCCAGTGAAACCACAAAGAACCAGCAAGATTAAGAAATCCTCCATACCTCCCCAAGGCACCATATGCATATTTAGCATTGGCTTGGACAAGGGCCTTCTCCCTCATTTCCATGAGCTGCACTGTGAGATCCAGAGCCTGCAAGAGCACAACAGACTTAAAGCACTTCTCACCATCTTGGTTTGGATGCATTGCTGGTGAATATAAACGCGACACTGAACTTGAAATACATATTCCATCCATTTACACTTCTGAGATCGCCTAACATCATCACTACCTTGTATGCAATCAGATCAGATTTGCCTTCACATAAAATACTGAGTATTTTAAGTGAATACTGAATGTACCTGGATGACATCACCATCTCCCAGAGTGAAAGAGAGCTCAGGTTGCTCTTCTATAAGAGTCCCATCAGCCAGTGAAGTCTTCAGGTGAATCATGACATTCTGGCCTTTTGTGGGCCTGCTGTCTGGCCCATTCCCTGCCTGTAGGACTTTCTTCTTTAGCTGGCCATTACCTGCAAATAGATACGTGAGAATATGACGGTCACCCAGTGATGTTCCTTTCTCTTTGACCTAAAAATAGAAAAGGTAATTTTGTTACCTAGCATATCCATCCATTCATCTAGTGGAGCTGAAGTGCCAGTGTTTTGATCCTCTGCAGGCTCCTCTGTTTTAGTCTTCTTCCCACCCCCAGCATCTTCCAAAGGAGGAGGGTTGTCATCAATGTCATCATCCAGCATCTCAAAGTCTTCCCCACTGTCCAGCAGCGAGGCTTTCCCTGACTTCTTCAGGTTATCCCCTGCACCCGTCACCTCCTCTTTGTCAGTCATCTGTTGAAATGCCTTCAATGCGATTTAGAAATACAGATGAGAATAAACAGCAGTAATTTGGTTAGCAGCATAAATTGTGCTGCTAATTAAGGGGTGTTATTGGCTATACACACACTCTCTGGCATCATACCATGCAGCTTGTTTTGAAAGAATGGGTTGCTGTGGTTTGGCCAGATTCAGCCATGATTCTGGGTCTGGTAACGTTAGCTAGATACCACGACAGTGAAGACTCATGGCGTTCATGGCGCATTGACGTTCACTCCCACTGCACTAAAAACTGCTATGGCGAAACGCCTTCTGAAGAAAAGTAATCTAGATTCTTCAGCCAATCGCCAACCTTCCATTCTTAAGCAAAAGTCTGGAGAAATTGGTGTTTAAACTGCTAAATTAATTAACTGCCAACTGTATTTTTTTAAAAATTCAAATCTGTTTTTTGTGCCCACCACAGACACCCTTGGTTAAAGTGGCAAATGATCTTAGAGCCAACATAGACGCCAAACAGCTCTCTGTCCTTGGATTTAAGTGATGCATTCGACACTGACCATGAGGTCCTTCTGGACAGACTGGAGAGGTGGGTTGGTCTCTCCGGTCCAGTTCTAAATTGGTTTAGGTCTTATTTAACCGGTAGAGTGCGTTGTCACCCTTGGTGAACATAACTCAAGAAAATACATCTCACGTGGCTTTCCACAAAGTTTGATTTTGGGTCCGGTACTGTTCAGAGAGAGAGATATATATATATATATATATATATATATATAACCCCTTGGCAGCGTTATCAGAAAGCACAGCATTGATTTTCAATGCTACGCAGATGATAACATTTTTATTTCTGTGTCACCAGAGGATTTTAGCTCCACGGATAAATGATTAGTGATTTAAATAATTGGCTGGCTCACTTCCTCCAGCTAAATCAAGACAAACCCGAGGCACTTATTGTTGGAGCCAAAGCAGAGAGAGAATCTAGCCACACATTTTAATTCATGGGCAATAAAGATTAAACACCAGGTAAAAAAAAAAACCTTGGTGTTACTTTAGATCCTAAATTTCAAATCACAGGTTAGGAATGTGAACAAAATAGCTTTTTACTACATGAGGTACATTGCCAAGATGCAGCCGTTTCTCTTTTAGAGTGTTAGAGACTCATCCATGCTTTTATTACAAGCAGGCTTGACTACTGTAATGTTCTCGTCTGGTCTGCCCAAGAAAGCCATTGGTCAACTGAAAAACATACAGAATGCTGCAACATGGGAACTGACCAAGACCAGATGGAGAGAACACATTACACCGGTTTTAAGGTCTCTGCACTGGCTGCCTGTGAGCTTTAGAAATACTTTAAAGATTATTATATTGGTTTTAAATCAATCCACAACTGTGCAACCAAATACAAGTTAGACATGATTTTAAATTATGTACCCAGTAGGTCCCTCAGGTCCTCTGGCACTGGCCCTCTAACTATCACAAAGCCTAGGACCAAGAGGCATGGGGAGGCAGCCTTTAGTTACTATGCCCCCAGCCTCTGGAATAGCCTGCCATAGAACACGAGGGGGCCAAAACTGTGAACATATTTAAGTGATCTTAAAACATATTTTTAGCTTTGCTTTTCATAAGGGTGCTTTTTAGTTGTTCAGTTTGTTTTATCTTAGGTCTGTAGTGTAGTAAATATTTCAGCTTTTATTTTCATTTTTTTAAATAATCGTTTTCCTGTAAAGCACAATGCGTTGCAATCCATGTCTGAAATGCGATGTATAAATAAAGCATGATTTGATTTAGAGAAACGTCAGAAAACAGACAGATAGTTAGCTAGGTAATTAGTGCGTTAGCTAGCAAGCAATGTAGCGAACTAGGACTGTGCATTAACTATTGGTAACTACTACCGCTTGCTAGCCATATTACTTAGCTAACTGTTCACATTTTTAAAATCATTTTGGTGATAAGAATGTACAGGATTTCAGTGGATGTTTCGAGAACTTCGAGAAGTTTCTTGTTGAGAGACTACTTTAGCTACAGTATTTAGCTAGCCAGTTTCGTTATCTTATACAAATTGACTTAACTGTAGCTTCGTTCAAATGAACATGAAGAACAAAATGACAACAAGGAATCAATTAAATTACACGTTACCTTAAAATATTATATGCTTGGTAAATAGACTGAACGCTTGATTGAAGAAGAGTTTGTGATGATAGCTTCGCTTGATCCTTCAGTAAATTCAGCAGGCTCTTCCTGTTCACCTTGGGCCTGACATCTTTCCTGTATTTCTATTGGCTTATAATATTTAATCAATCACACGATTGGTAGATCCCAATGACAGTCAAACAAATGACCTGACTGTTCAAACCAATAATGTATACACACCCTGGATTGCTAAAATATATGTATTGGCCCTTGAGAGTGTTTGAAGCAGCCAGTATGCCATATTGGCACTCCCCAGTAGGAATAGTCCTCCATAGGAATGAATGGAATTCTGCAGTATTTCAATTAAATGTTTCAAGGACTAAAATACATGTATTTAAGCATTTTTGTTGTTATAGTGGGGACATTACATTAGTCATCTCTAAAAAATTATACTTTAAATAAATTGTTTTATATATATTTTTTAAATGTTTATGTTAAACTCACATAATTTAAAATAATAATCGTGGCAAAAACGAATGTCGACATTAATAGACATATTTCTATGGCTTCCAAAATATTTTTACGTCGTGGCGGAGTGATAAAGATGGAAGCACAGTGACTTCAACACAGCGCCCCCTAATAGTCATCTAGTGTATATATAAATCGTTGGTTCAAACGTGCAGTTGAAGTCAGAAGTTTACATACACTTAGGTTGTAGTCATTAAAACTCCTTTTTCACCCACTCCACACATTTCTTGTGAACAAACTATAGTTTTGTGAAGTCAGTTAGGACATCTACTTTGTGCGTGACAAGTAATTTTTCCAACAATTGTTTACAGACAGAATATTTCACTTATAATTCATTGTATTACAATTCAAGTTGGTCAGAAGTTTACATACACTGACTGTACCTTTAAACAGCTTGGAATATTCCAGATAATGAGTCAATTGGAGGTGTACCTGTGGATGTATTTCAAGGCCTACCTTCAAACTCCGTGCCTCTTTGCTTGACATCATGGGAAAATCAAAAGAAATCAGCCAAGACCTCAGAAAAAAATGTGTAGACCTCCACAAGTTTGGTTCATCCTTGGGAGCAATTTCCAAACACCTGAAGGTGCCAAGTTCATCTGTCCAAACAATAGTACGCAAGTATAAACACCATGGGACCACGCAGCTGTCATAAGGAAGGAGAAGTGTTCTGTCTCCTAGAGATGAACGGAGTTTGGTGCGAAAAGTGCAAATCAATCCCAGAACAACAGCAAAGGACCTTGTGAAGATGCTGGAGGAAACCGGTACAACATTTTCTAGATCCACAGTAAAAAGAGTCCTATATCGACATAACCCGAAAGGCCGCTCAGCAAGGAAGAAGCCACTGCGCCAAAACCGCCATAAAAAAGCCAGACTACGGTATGCAACTGCACATGGGGACAAAGATCGTACTTTTTGGAGAAATATCCTCTGGTCTGATGAAATAAAAATAGAACTGTTTGGCCATAATGACCATTGTTATGTTTGGAGGAAAAAGGGGGAGGCTTGCAAGCCGAAGAACACCATCCCAACCGTGAAGCACGGGGGTGGCAGCATCATGTTGTGGGGGTGCTTTGCTGCAGGAGGAACTGGTGCACTTCACAAAATAGATGCCATCATGAGAAAGAAAAATTGTGGATATATTGAAGCAACATCTCAAGACATCAGTCAGGAAGTTAAAGCTTGGTCGCAAATGCGTTTTCCAAATGGACAATGACCCCAAAGATACTTCCAAAGTTGTGACAAAATGGCTTAAGGACAACAAAGTCAAGGTATTGGAGTGGCCATCACAAAGCCCTGACCTCAATCCTATAGAACATTTGTGGGCAGAACTGAAAAAGAGTGTGCAAGCAAGGAGGCCTACAAACCTGATTCAGTTACACCAGCTCTGTCAGGAGGAATGGGCCAAAATTCACCCAAGTTATTGTGGGAAGCTCGTGGAAGGCTAACCGAAATGTTTGACTCAAGTTAAACAATTTAAAGGCAATGCTACCAAATACCAATTGAGTGTATGTCAACTTCTGACCCACTGGGAATGTAATGAAATAAATCATTATCTTTATTAATCTGACATGTCACATTCTTAAAATAAAGTGGTGATCGTAACTGACCTAAGACAGGGAATTTGTACTACGATTAAATGTCAGGGATTGTGAAAAACTGAGTTTAAATGTATTTGGCTAAGGTGTATTGTAAACTTCCGACTTTAAAAAAATAACTTATTTCACCTTTATTTTAACCAGGTAGGTTAGTTGAGAACAAGTTCTCATTTGCAACTGCGACCTGGCCAAGATAAAGCGTAGCAATTCGACACATACAACAACACAGAGTTACACATGGAATAAACAAAACATACAGTCAATAATACAGTAGAACAAAAGAAAACAAAAAGTCTATATACAGTGAGTGCAAATGAGGTAAGTTAAGGAAATAAATAGGCCATGGTGGCGAAGTAATTACAATATAGCAATTAAACACTGGAATGGTATATCGGCAGAAGATGAATGTGCAGGTAGAGATACTGTGGTGCAAAGGAGCTAAATAAATACCAGTATGGGGATGAGGTAGGTAGATAGATGGGCTGTTTACAGATAGGCTAAGTACAGGTGCAGTGATCTGTAAACTGCTCTGACAGCTGGTGCTTAAAGCTAGTGAGGGAGATGTGAATCTCCAGCTTCAGAGATTTTTGCAATTCGTTCCAGTCATGGGCAGCAGAGAACTGGAAGGAAAGACGACCAAAGGAGGAATTGGCTTTGGGGGTGATCAGTGAGATATACCTGCTGGAGCGCGTGCTACGAGTGGGTGCTGCTATGGTGACCAGTGAGCTGAGATAAGGCGGGGCTTTACCTAGCAGAGACTTGTAGATAACCTGTAGCCAGTGGGTTTGACGATGAGTATGAAGCGAGGGCCAACCAACGAGAGCGTACAGGTCGCAAAGGTGGGTAGTGTATGGGGCTTTGGTGACAAAATGGATGGCACTGTGATAGACTGCATCCAATTTGTTGAGTAGGTTATTGGAGGCTATTTTGTAAATGACATCGCCGAAGTCGAGGATTGGTAGGATGGTCAGTTTGATGAGGGTATGTTAGGCAGCATGAGTGAAGGATGCTTTGTTGCGATATAGGAAGCTGATTCTAGATTAAATTTTGAAATGGAGATGCTTCATGTGAGTCTGAAAGGAGAGTTTACAGTCTAACAAGACACCCAGGTATTTGTAGTTGTCCACGTATTCTAAGTCAGAGCCGTCCAGAGTAGTGATGCGGGACGGGCGAGCAGGTGCGGGCAGCGATCGATTGAAAAGCATGCATTTAGTTTTACTTGCGTTTAAGAGCAGTTGGAGGCCACGGAAGGAGAGTTGCACGGCATTGAAGCTCGTCTGGAGGTTAGTTAACACAGTGTCCAAGGAGGGGCCAGAAGTATACAGAATGGTGTCGTCTGCGTAGAGGTGGATCAGAGAATCACCAGCAGCAAGAGCAACATCATTGATGTATACAGAAAAGAGAGTCGCCTCGAGAATTGAACCCTGTGGCAAACCCATAGAGACTGTCAGAGGTCCAGACAACAGGCCCTCCGATTTGACACACTGAACTCAGAGAAGTAGTTGGTAAACCAGGCGAGGCAATCATTTGAGAAACCAAGGCTGTCAAGTCTGCCGATAAGAATTTTGTGATTGACAGAGTCGAAAGCCTTGGCCAGGTCAATGAATACGGCTGCACAGTAATGTCTCTTATCGATGGCGGTTATGATGTCGTTTAGAACCTTGAGCGTGGCTGAGGTGCACCCATGACCAGCTCTGAAACCAGATTACATAGCGGAGAAGGTACGGTGGGATTCGAAATGGCCAGTAATCTGTTTGTTAACTTGGCTTTCGAAGACCTTAGAAAGACAGGGTAGGATAGATATAGGTCTGTAGCAGTTTGGGTCGAGAGTGACACCCCCTTTGAAGAGGGGGATGACCGCGGCAGCTTTCCAATCTTTGGGAATCTCAGACGATACGAACAAGAGGTTGAACAGGCAGGTAAAAAGGGGTTGCAACAATTTCTGCAGATAATTTTAGAAAGAGAGGGTCCAGATTGTCTAGCCCGGCTGATTTGTAGGGGTCCAGATTTTGCAGCTCTTTCAGAACATCGGCTATCTGGATTTGGGTAAAGGAGAAATGGTGGGGGCTTTGGCGGGTTGCTGTGGAGGGTGCCGGGCAGTTGACCGAGGTAGGGGTAACCATGTGGAAAGCATGGCCAGCCGTAGAGAAATGCTTTTTGAAATTCTCAATTATAGTGGATATATCGGTGGTGACAATGTTTCCTAGCCTCAGAGCCGTTTGCAGCTGGGAGGAGGTGCGCTTATTCTCCATGGACTTTACAGTGTCCCAGAACTTTTTTGAGTTAGTACTACAGGATGCAAATTTCTGTTTGAAAAAGCTTGCCTTAGCTTTTCTAACTGCCTGTGTATATTTGTTCTTAACTTCCATATCACAGGGGCTATTCGATGCTAATGCAGAACGCCACAGGATGTTTTTGTGCTGGTCAAGGGCAGACAGGTCTGGCGTGAACCAAGGACTATATCTATTCCTAGTTCTACATTTTTTGAGAGGGGCATGCTTATTTAAGATGGTGAGGAAGGCACTTTTAAAGAATAGCCAGGCATCATCTACTGACGGGATGAGGTCAATGTCATTCCAGGATACCCCGGCCAGGTCGATTAGAAAGGCCTGCTCGCAGAAGTGTTTCAGGGAGCGTTTGACAGTGATGAGAGGTGGTCGTTTGGTCGCAGACCCATTACGGATGCAGGCAATGAGGCAGTGATCGCTGAGATCTTGATTGAAAACAGCAGAGGTGTATTTGGAGGGCGAATTAGTTAGGATGACATCTATGAGGGTGCCCGTGTTTACTGATTTGGGGTTGTACCTGGTAGGTTCATTGATAATTTGTGTGAGATTGAGGGCATCAAGCTTAGTTTGTAGGATGGCCGGGTGTTAAGCATTTCCCAGTTTAGGTCACCTAGTAGCACAAGCTCAGAAGATAGATGGGGGGCAATCAGTTCACATATACTATTGAGGGCACAGCTGGGGGCAGAGGGAGGTCTATAGCAAGCGGCAACAGTGAGGGACTTGTTTCTGGAAAGGTACATTTTTAGAAGTAGAAGCTCAAATTGTTTGGCTACAGATCTGGATAGTAGACCGAACTCTGCAGGCTATCTCTGCAGTAGATTGCAACACTGCCCCCTTTGGCAGTTTTATCTTGGCGGAAAACGTTATAGTTAGCAATGGAGATTTCAGGGTTTTTGGTGGTTTTCCTAAGCCAGGATTCAGATACGGCTAAGACATCTGGGTTGGCAGAGTGTGCTAAAGCAGTGAGTAAAACAAACTTAGGGAGTAGGCTTCTAATGTTAACATGCATGAAACCAAGGCTTTTACGTTTACAGAAGTCAACAAATGAGAGCACCTGGGGGGTGGGAGTGGAGCTAGGCACTGCAGGACTTGGATTAACCTCCACATCAGAAGTAGGATAAGGGTACGGCTAAAGACTATACGAACTGGCCGTCTAGCACGTTCAGAACAGAGAGTAAAAGGAGCAGGTTTCTGGGCACGATAGCATAGATTCAAGGCATAGTGTACAGACAATGGTAAGTTAGGATGTGAGTACATTGGAGGTAAACCTAGGCATTGAGTAATGAAGAGAGAGATATAGTCTCTAGAGATGTTTAAACCAGGTGATGTCATTGCATATGTAGGAGGTGGAACAACATGGTTGGTTAAGGCATTTTGAGCAGGGCTAGAGGCTCTACAGTGAAATAAGACAGTAATCACTAACCAGGACAGTAATGGACAAGGCATATTGATATTAGAGAGAGGCATGCGTAGCCAAGTGAACATATGGGTCCAGTGAGTGGTTGGGCTGGCTGGGGACACGGCGATTCAGACAGTTAGCAGGCTAACAAGGTAACAGTTAGTAGGCCGGAGCTAAACAAGCTAGCAGCTAGTAGACCAGGGCAAGCTAGCAGTTAGCAGGCCGGGTTAGCAAGCAAGCAGTTAGCATGGGCTAGACTTCAACTGTACCTGTGGTTCAAACACATCAAGTAAATTAATGCATTTATAGGGTTATCAAATGCATTCAAACATGCTCAAACCACACATTTATTTATAATTTAGTAAGTTAAGTTGTCTCACAGGCTTTGAGATAATGGAATATAAAATTCTTTGGGAGATCATACTCTTTTTTTTAGCTGAAGTTCAAAGAGGTGCACAGAAGACTCAAACAATTGGGAAAAATCAAATTACATTTATTATTGATGCAGTCGTTTCTTTTGATAAGCAAATATTTTATTCTTTCAGTCTAAAGAAACTTTACAATATAAAGAAACATACAAAGGACATCTTTATTACCTACACAAGACACCTAAGTCCCTAAGACAAGATCTGAACTATCCTACCATGAAATACAAAGCAAACCCAAGAGACAGACTGCTTCATATAGAATACTGCCAAGTCGTCAGAAAGGACAATGAACGATACAAGATAATATTTATTTCCTTCCCCTTCGACCCCCCCCCCCCAAATCTTTCTAATGTTACAGTATTATATATCACAATATAAGTACAGAGATGGCCAACAATTGTATTACACAGAGGACTGAGAGAGGATCAGTGAGCATCAATCTTTACAACGCTATTTCATCAGGAGTAATAGCAAGGACACAGTTTTCCCCATACGTTTGACTTTTACCTAGTCTTTAAATTTAAAATTAGGTTCCTTTAGTATTTTTTCCTTTTAAAAGTTTGTCTTAAATTGATAAAAATCCTTCATATTAAAAACTGTAATATGTGGTCGCATGTTAACGAGACGATGGCCTTTGAGTAGGCAATAACCATTCTTCGAACTAATTTGAGATTATTTCCATTGGCAACAGGGGTCAAGGACAGAGTGAGGACGCTGTAGTTGCAAGAATAAACTGTATCAATGACATCAGACATCCCCTTCACCTCTCTCTGTCCTTACAGCTAAATTAACGGTAGATTGTTTTCACATTTCCTACATGTATACTGACCAGAAACAATAGTGTTTAGGATGCAGTTACTGCATGTTCACATGTTCAAGTAAATATACATACATATTTAATTTTTACCACAATTTTGTTTTTAGCCAACTTAAATCAAATGTCAAGCACATCGTCTCTTTATTATGAAAACATGGACAGTTCACTTATAATTTACTTTAAGCTGTATTCATTGGTAGTGACTGACATATCAAAACATGTCAATGATATCAAAATGCATTATACAGTATTTACAAAAAGGAAATTAAAGGAAAGGAGGGCTCAAGAGTGAGGATGGGGCTGTAGGGGGCGGGTGGGGGACAGAGGGCTGTGTGCCAGTCAGTCTGCTAGAGGAACACTGGAGCGAGTCATTCCTCAAGACAACCTACCCAGAAGATGGACCTGTTTAGCTCTGAATCTGTTTAGCTCCGAATCCAAGCTACTCCATACCGGATCTGCCAACACTATAGCAAGGTCACTGGCAAAAGACCAATCACAGACAGAGGCCAGAATGATTTTAAATAAGAACAAAAATATGTAACTTGTTGATAAATTACTTTTTTTCAAAAAAGCACAACACGTCTCCGCAAGAGAGTCGAACCCCTTGGATTAATAACCATTTCATATGAACGTTTGAGGAACTTAGGCAAAGTCTTTCCTTAGGTGTGCAGATTCTATGGGCTTTAAAAAAATAATCATCTTAAATACACTTAATAGAAATTCAAACAATATCAAACAAATAAACTAGAATAAAAGAAATAGTTTGACTCACAATTCAGTCCAACCAGGTAGAATTGTCTCATTTCTCAAAGTATGTATTTGAGGTGAGCAGCTGGACTTAAAGGTAGTCTATGCTCTGTAGAGCACTCCTTATTTGTAGCGGGAGAGTGAAGCCCCACCGTGTAGTCACTCCAGTCATTTCACACTCCCATCACCAGTGGTGCTACAGCCCCCCCAAACACAGGATCTAACAGCCCATGGATAAGGCCTAGACCCACAGAGGGAACTGGTGGATGGGAGCTCTGTGGTGTTAAGGCGTCAGCATGCTTCAGTTCGGCTGGCACCTAGTGGAACGAGTGTGATCTCATACTCTATAACAAAAATACCTTTGCGGCAATAGTAAGGTTTGTCCATTTTGAGACGCTGTAGCCAGTATACACTTCCTCAAAATAGTAAGAATTCATCTTAGATAACTCAAGAAATCTGTCAATAAGTTTTATGTTTTTGCCGAGGAGATCTTAGTCGTGCAATTTTACATCTAACAAAGTTGTTTGGTGCACTATTTCTCAATTTTAAAAAATTGTACAAAATGTCATAATATATGCACAAACTCAATCGAACGGTTTCAGATGGGAAGCATGCGGACGCCTTTTGCCCCTCGCTAAACTATGGTTGCATGTGAGAGGGGTCAGACACCGGATCGTAAGGATCTGTGAGGTCAACCCTAACTGGAAGGAAGCAGCTAGAGGTTTGTACACCAAAGACAACATGGAAACCAGTAGCAAGGGGCCTGTATCACGGGATCAGATCAGTAAAATAACATTGAGCCTTGAGTTTTTATGCAGGGTAACAGTGAAATCAATGCAGGAGAAGGAACCACTTTCAGGATTCTCAAGTTGTATATCAAAACAACAAATAAACAAGCACAATACAAGCTCAATATGTTGTATTTACAGGCAAGAACAAAGCCATAGAAGAGCATAGAGGGTCTAAAAACCCTTTCTCTTTACTGAATAGGAAGGACACTGGTCGCAAGACAGAAACATTATTGTTCCAAGCCACCTGAACTGAAAGTAGAATTAGGAGCAACTGTCCAAATTACATTCGATCAGTCCCTCCTTGCACAGTAACAAGCCTGTAGAAATACATATATTATGACATTACATTTTGGGAGGGGTGTGTGTGATCAGACATGTAGATTGACAGACTATTGAGTACCAAAAGATAAAGATGTTTCTGAGATCGCCACCCTTTTCACATTCAGAAGTTTTGGGGAACTCCCATGCTAACATGGATGGATGGATGGATGGATGGGAGTTTTAGGAAGGATAATTCTTAGATAAGAGCGATTTCAAACAGCTATCCTTATATTCCTATCACACCCTGCTTGAGTGTTTACATTTTTTCTGCCATATTTTTCTGGTAGTAAAGACACTGGCCACAAATTCTGCGAAGAACAGAAGACAGAGGTATGTGTAGGGGGTTGAGACAAATAAAACAAACAAGAAACATCCAATACCTAAAATCATGTAAACAGAAGTGTCATTGTGCATTTTTTGAGTGTGTGCTCATTCTGTTGTGGATGTTGTTGAGATACAATGTGCCATTAACAGGAAATCAAAACTACAACATTATAGCAATATCAATTATGAAAATTATAACAATAATATTATTAATAAAATACAAACATATCATGAAAACTGTTCTTGCCCTAATATATCACCAGTTCAGCTTTTCATTTCAACAAAAGGACACAGGAATTGAATGAGGGTGAGCTTTGAACCTCTCACTCAACTGCTGCATGCAAAAACAACATTTCAATAAAATAAGAATACAATTATTGAGCAGAGTGGAGCCACCAGCCTTGATGCTGAAAGGCCTGTTGCTGAGGGGAGTTCCTGCAGACAGCCAGACAGACAGAGTCCCCCATTCTCACTGTCCTGGGCCTGTGAGGAAGCCAGGCAGGCAGGAAGAATCACTGAGTTGGCTCTTCCTGTGGCTCTGAGACTGTTTCCTGCCCTGAACCCCCACTTTGCAAACACTGGGATGGGAGGCCTTGATGGGAATCCTGCGATCCAGTGACATCCCAGGGGGCTGTGAAACACAGCATGCCATCCAGGGGGAGGAGAGTAGGGGGAGGAGAGGAGAGTAGGGGGAGAGGAGAGGAGAGTAGGGGGGGAGAGTAGGGGGAGGAGAGTAGGGGGAGGAGAGGAGAGTAGGGGGGAGAGGAGAGTAGGGGGGGGAGAGGGAAACGCAAGATGCAGCGGGGTGGGAGGGAAAGGGGGAGATAAAAAAAAAGAAAGAAAATAAAGAAAAATAAAATAAAAAATAAAATCACACACTCATCGTCATGTTGGGTGAATACTGCAAAGAGAGAAGAAGGGAAAGGGGGAAATAGATGAGCCAATGCTAGATTACACTGTTTATATGATGCTACAAAATTCAAGATGCAAGCAATAAGAAACTCCACTCAATGTAATTACGATTCTGTCCATGTATAAGTTTGTTATCATGCATAAGAAGTTTATATAAGACAGCCAGGTAAGAATTATACATATTTTCTATGTTGACATTATAAAACAAATCTAATTTCGACAAAGTAAGGTAAAGCCTGAAGGGAAAGTGTTTAGGATAAAGGAATCAAGTCAGCAGTGAGATGAGAATTTCCTCTCAGAAGCACACTGCCTGATGGTAGCGGGTTAGTGAAGAGAAGGACTGTAGTGCTGTAAAGTACTCACACTTTCACTTTGGAATGGGTTTAAAAAGTTCCCTGCCATCTCCCCATCATCCCGCGGAGTTCCCGGAGGGTTGTTCATGACTGCCATATTGTTGGGAGAATTCTACACCAAGAGGGAAAGAAATCCAGATTTAGGCTTTTCTAGTGAATGGATGTTTCATTATATAAAGTGCCATTATTTAATGAATGCCTGCTTTGGGTCCAAACCAAGTCATCAGTATTAGAAGTGTCTTCGATAAACTTTAGCTGATGGGTCTGCATTGAAATGAATGCAAGTTTATCTGGTGTGGAGTCTTTAAAGTCTCACCTTTGGCAACCCATCCATGTCACCAGAGCCTGAAAACAACAAGAGAGAGAGATTGACATGAGAGAAAAGCTCATCAATATAAAGCTATGATCAACTGCTCCTCTGGTCGGGGATCACAGGTCATATGCTTTAATTCAACTATTTGTTTCAAATACAGATGAAACCCAACTTCATTGGCTTCATGTCTCACCTGCCTACAGAATCAATCTGCCTGCTTGCTGCCCATATAATCTGCTTCCACTTCAATCCATATTATGAAAGGAACGATCCTTCTAGTGTCCACAAGGGGGTACAGTCACACTAGGAAAGCGCTACTTCTCAAGGAACTCATCTACCGGATTTCAACAATTCAAGCCGGATGACCACATTACTATTGTACAGTAATTCTAAATTACTGCCTAATATTTATATAAAAGTTTCAGAAATGTAAATGTTCATGTTTGTCAGAATGATTGAATGAATTCCAGGTAACAGTTTTACGTGCTGCTGACAGATGAGAAGAATATCATCACATTGATCGGCTGATAGCTGCTATTAAAACTCACCTAGCGATCCGTTCATATGGTGTGGCTCCATGCTTCCCATTCCACCCATTGGGCCTTCAGGGCCCGGCCCCATTGTGAACTGTAAGAGAAAAACAAAAGAACAACACAGAAAACAGAGTTACAACTTAATGATGTTTGTCATTATCATATCTAATTGCATAATCAGTGCCTCTACCCATTTGAAAACAGGAACCTCATGAAAAACAAAGAGCCTACTTACATTAGGCCTGTTACCACCAGGGCCAATAGGATTCATCATTGTGTAGATGTTTTCACTGGAATTTGTGGAGTCTGGTGAAAAGGAAACAACAGTTAGTCCAGCCTACAGTATATTTAGGGCTCCCGAGTGGCGCAGCCATCTAAGGCACTGCATCTCAGTGCTTGAGGCATCACTACAGACATCCTAATTAAATCACAACCGGCCGTGATTGGGAGTCACATAGGGTGGCGCACCCAGCGTCGTCCGGGTTGTCCGGTATACGCCGTCATTGTAAATAAGAATTTGTTCTTAACTGACCTGCCTAGTTAAATAAAGGTTAAATAAAAATAACAAAAGAATCATATTTGAGCAGAACTACGCAGTACTGTATTGCCTTCTCCCACATTAATGAACAGCCTTGAGATTGAACACTACAAAACCACCAAAACATGAGGATGATTCACACTTAAACATGCAGGCTATAATTCATCTACCCAATGCCTAATGTCTCACACTTTTCAAATTTCATGTTCCCATGAACTTGGGGTTAAATCCTGATGACTACAGAGCCAGTGGGAAGTAAACAGGACCAGCACATCATGCTGCTCTCATTGTGTCTCCATCCTGCATAGAATATGAGAATTGAAAGGACCTTGATCCGACATTGTAGTGTGGTCAGAGTAGGAGATAGATGAACATAAAAAAATAAAGGAATCGCAAAATTGTGAAAGAGAGAGGGAAAAAGAGGGCAAGAGAACGGGCAGGAGAACGGGCAGGAGAACAGGCAAGAGAACGGGCAGGAGAACGGGCAAGAGAACGGGCAGGAGAACGGGCAAGAGAACGGGCAGGAGAACGGGAGAAAGAGAAAAATAAACAGAAAGAGGTAGGGAGTGTGGGGTTGTATATGCAGTCGTGACTGGGTGTATGTGTGTGCAGTCATGACTGGGTGTATGTGTGTGCAGTCGTGACTGGGTGTATGTGTGTGTGGGGAAGGGGAGGGGGGGGTCTTGGCGACTGCAGTGGAAAAGCATGTGAGAAGTGCTGTGCACATGTTGCCCAGGCAACACATCACAATAGGTGTATGTAAATAATAAATAGTGGATACAAAAAGAAACCTCTCCACATCCCAACAAAAACAGCACATCCACAGGATGTTTGTCCAGAGCGGTGTGTTCTGACAGTACTGTCAACAGGAACATCAGATTGATGCAGCATAAGTGAGAACAACAGATGATGGTGGTGCTAGAGGTGCTAGAATATGCATATAATTGACAGCTTTGGATAGAAAACACTCTAACGTTTCCAAAACTGTAAAGATAGTGTCTGTGAGTAGAACTGATGTTGCAGGCGAAAGCCTGAGAAAAATCCAATCTGGAAGTGCCCCATATTTTGAAAGTGCTGCGTTCCAATGAGTCCCTATTGAGCTGTGAATGTGCCATCAACCAGCTTACGCTTTCTACGTATTCCCCAAGGTGTCTACAGCATTGTGACGTAGTTTTACGCATTTATGTTGAAGAATAGCCGTAGGCGGCTACATTCGTAAGTGGTCACCTGATGGCTCCCAGGGTGACTCTCGCGTAAAATACAGAGGTAGCCATTACTCCAATCGGTCCTACTGAAAAATGAATTGTCCCAACGGATATATTATCGAATAGATATTTGAAAAACACCTTGAGGATTGATTATAAACAACGTTTGCCATGTTTCTGTCGATATTAAGGAGCTAATTTGGAATATTTTTTGCCGTTTTCGTGACTGCAATTTCCGGGCGATTTCTCAGCCAAACGTGAAGAACAAACGGAGCTAGTTCGCCTACAAAAATGATATTTTGGGAAAAAATGAACTTTGGCTATCTACCTGGGAGTCTCGTGAGTGAAAACATCCGAAGTTCATCAAAGGTAAATTATTTAATTTGATTGCTTTTCTGATTTTCGTGACAAGGTTGCCTGCTGCTAGCAAGGCATAATGCTATGCTAGGCTATCGATAAACTTACACAAATGCTTATCTAGCTTTGGCTGTAAAGCATATTTTGAAAATCTGAGATGACAGGGTGATTAACAAAAGGCTAAGCTGTGTCTCAATATATTTCATTTGTGATTTTCATGAATAGGAATATTTTCTAGGGATATTAATGTCCGTTGCGTTATGATAATTAGTTTCAGGCGATGATTACGCTCCCGCATGCGGGATGGGGAGTCAGTAGAGGTTAAATAGATTGAGGAGTGATATGGAGACATAAGTGTTGCGTACCTCCTGGGCTAGGCATGATGGGAGTTCCTGGTGGGCCTCCGCCCCCTGGAGGACCCTGGGAGAAAGACGAGAGGAGGAGAGAGAGAGATTTAGAGGAAAGATATTTCCAAAAACATCTAGACATACAGTGCCTTCAGAAAATATTTACACCCCTTGACTTTTTCCAAATTTAGTGGGGTTACAAGGTGAGATTAAAATTGATTTATTTGTGATTTTTTTTGTCAATGATCTACACAAAATACAAATATTTATGAAAATTAAACACTAATATATGTTGATTATATAAGTATTAAAAACCCTTGAGTCAATACATATTAGAATCACATTTGACAGTGATTACAGCAGTGAGTCTTTCTGGGTAAATCTATGAACTTTGCACACCTGGATTAGAAAATAATTGCAAATTTTTCTTAAAAAAAATATTTAAGCTCTGTCAAGTTGGCTGTTGAGCATTGCTAGACAGGCATTTTCAAGTCTTGCCATAGATTTTCCCGCTGATTTAAGTCAAAACTGCTAGGCCACTCAGGAACAGTCAATGTTGTCTTGGTAGGCAACTCCAGTGTATATTTGGCCTTGTGTTTTAGGTTATTGTCCTGCTGAAAGGTGAATTTATAAGCTCTATTCTGTTTATTTTTATCCTTAAAAACTCCCTAGTCCTTGTCGATGACAAGCATACCCAAATCATGATGCTGCCACCACCATGCTTGAAAATCTGAAGAGTGGTACTCAGTGATGTGTGTTGGATATGCGCCAAACATTACACTCTGTATTCAGGACAAAGTTAATTTCTTTGCCACATTTTTGGCAGTTTTACTTTAGTGTCTTATTGCAAACAGGATGCATGTTTTGGATTTTTTAAAATTCTGTACAGGTTTCCTTCTTTTCACCCTGTCATTTAGCTTAGTATTGTGGAGTAACTACAATGTTGTTGATCCATCCTCAGTTTTCTCCTATCACAGCCAATACTCTAACTGAACTTTGAGCGGTTTCTTTCCTCTCAGGCAACTGAGTTAGGAAGGATGCCTGTATCTTTGTAGTGACTGGGTGTATTGATACACCATCCAAAGTGTAACTAATAACTTCACCATGCTCAAAGGAATATTCAATGTCTTTTTTTTTTACCCATCTACCAATAGGCACCATTCTTTGCGAGGCTTTGGAAAGCCACCCTGGTCTTTGGTTGAATCTATGTTTGAAATTCACTGCTCAACTGAGGGACCCTTACAGATAATTGTATATGTGGGGTACAGAGATGAGGTACAGTAGTCCTTCAAAAATCTGGTTAAACATTATTATTGCACACAGTGTGAGTCCAGGCAGCTTATTATGTGACTTGTTAAACACATATTTACTCCTGAACTTATTTAGGATTGCCATAACAAAGGGGTTCAATACTTAGACGCAATACATTTTTGCTTTTCATTTTCTATGAAAAACATAATCCCACATTGACATCATGGGGTATTGTGTGTAGGCCAGTGACACACAATCTCAATTGAAATCGGTTTTAAATTCAGGCTGTAACACAACAGAATGTCGAAAAAGTCAAGGGGTGTGAAAACTTTCTCAACGCACTGTATACAGTAGCATGCCAGTCAGATGTCAGCTATGGCTAACAATACTAACCAGTGTTTAGGCTTGAGACTTACCACATAGTTGCCAGGAGATGACGAGGAATAGGCTATCTACAGAAAGAGAATAGAAAAGGGAAACAATCAGTGAACTCATGACTTTCACAACAGAGAAACGCCTCTAAAATCAACGAGGCATTAGAGTGAGTGAGAAGGTGAGTGAGCATGACTTACTGAGTTTGCGTTGGGATTGGGCCAGGGACCACGACCTCCAGGACCCCTGAGACAGAGAGAGGGGAGGAAAATAGGCTGTGTGAGAGAGGCTCACTGCTGAACAAATTAGAGCTTGTATTTGCTCAAATTGTTACTTGTCAAATATTCTTACATCCTATCAGTGCTATTAATAGCAATTCCAATCGTACTTCAGATATTTGGACCAAAAAATATCATGGTAAGTAGATGGAGGTGATTAAATGCCTTTGGAGAATGACTGTACTCACATATTCATCCCTGGCATTCCTGGCCCCATGGAGTTGGGAGGAGGCCTCATTCCACCACCATAGTTCTACACAGAGAGAGGAATACACCGCGTCAACCCTTGGTACTAGTGAGGACAATACATGCCAGGGATCACCTTCTCATTTGTTGTGTTTAAGACAGATGCCAGTTTTTAATGACTTGATCCTGATCAGCAATGTACGTGTATAATGATAACAGGGGCATGTGTGTCTGAATATGTGGTGTGTGTGTGCACGTGTGTGTGTGTGTTGTGATGGTTGCACAGTGGGGGCTTGGCAGGACAGTAGCGTGGAGCAGAACACAGAGTAGTTCCATTCAGAGGTAGAGTTTTGTTCAGCGGATGATTACACTGGTCGAGCAGATGTCGCACAAGCTGCTGAATTGTTGTCTGCCAAAGTTACACAATGAGGGTAGCTGGGAGGGGCAGGGAGAGGCAGGGAGAAGGGGAGGGAGAAGGGCATAGAGAATGGAAGGGAGAAGGGGAGGGAGAAGGGCAGGGAGAAGGGCAGGGAGAAGGTGAGGGAGAAGGGCAGGAACAGGAACAAGGACAGGGAGAGGCAGGGAGAAGGGCAGAAGGGCAGGGAGAAGGGCAGAAGGGCAGGGAGAGGCAGGGAGAAGGGCAGGGAGAAGGACAGGGAGAAGGGCAGAAGGGCAGGGAGAGGCAGGGAGAAGGGCAGGGAGAAGGGCAGAGAGAAGGGCAGGGAGAAGGGCAGGGAGAAGGGCAGGGAGAAGGGCAGAAGGGCAGGGAGAGGCAGGGAGAAGGGCAGAAGGGCAGGGAGAAGGGCAGGGAGAAGGGCAGGGAGAAGGGCAGAAGGGCAGGAGAAGGGCAGGGAGAAGGGCAGAAGGCAGGGAGAGGCAAGGAGAAGGTGAGGGAGAAGGTGAGGGAGAAGGGCAGGGAGAAGGACAGGGAGAAGGGCAGAAGGGCAGGGAGAGGCAGGGAGAAGCTGAGGGAGAAGGGCAGGGAGAAGGACAGGGAGAAGGGCAGAAGGCAGGGAGAGGCAAGGAGAAGGTGAGGGAGAAGGTGAGGGAGAAGGGCAGGGAGAAGGACAGGGAGAAGGGCAGAAGGGCAGGGAGAATGGTAGGGAGAAGGTGAGGGAGAAGGGCAGGGAGAAGGACAGGGAGAAGGGCAGAAGGGCAGGGAGAATGGTAGGGAGAAGGTGAGGGAGAAGGGTAGGGAGAAGGGCAGAAGGGCAGGGAGAATGGTAGGGAGGGGCAGGGAGAAGGGCAGCATGGCACATGAAGCTCAAACTGACTTGGTGATTGGAAACGAGACTGTGGATTTATACTTAACAAGGAGAGGGGTTCTACTTGAGGGGTATGATGTCAGGCACGCTTTGAGACAAAGCAGATAGAAATAGCTGGGGGGGGGGGGGAGTAGCAAGAGCGATTCAGGTATTCCAAAACAACCACAGGTGCTCTTGGAGGGGAATAGTACTAGAAAGGCTTAAGGACAAATTATAACCACAAATAAATGCTAAGTGGCATAAAGAAATCCAAGTCCAGGCACCTGCGTGAGTTAAAGGCTAAAGTCAAAAAGCCTTTAAAGTGTGGGCTACTTCACTATTAAAATACACCAATGCGTTGTCGGCCTTCATTTTTTAAATGTATTTTATTTCACCTTTATTTAACCAGGTAGGCAAGTTGAGAACAAGTTCTCATTTACAATTGTGACCTGGCCAAAATAAAGCAAAGCAGTTCGACACATATAACAACACAGAGTTACACATGGAGTAAAACAAACATACAGTCAACAATACAGTAGAAACAAGTCTATATACGATGTGAGCAAATGAGGTGAGATAATGGAGGTAAAGGCAAAGTGGCAAAGTAAATACAATATAGCAAGTAAAACACTGGAATGGTAGATTTGCAGTGGAAGAATGTGCAAAGTAGAAATAAGAATAATGGGGTGCAAATGAGCCAAATAAATAAATAAATAAAATAAAATAAATACAGTAGGGAAAGTAGTTGCTTGTGCTAAATTATAGATGGGCTATGTACAGGTGCAGTAATTTGTGAGCTGCTCTGACAGCTGGTGCTTAAGCATGTCCCAGTTTAGGTCACCTAGCAGCACGAGCTCTGAAGATAAATGGGAGGCAATCAGTTCACATATGGTGTCCAGAGCACAGCTGGGGGCAGAGGGTGGTCTATAGCAGGCGGCAACGGTGAGACTTGTTTTTAGAGAGCTGGATTTTTAAAAGTAGAAGTTCAAATTGTTTGGGCACAGACCTGGATAGTAGGACAGAACTCTGCAGGCTATCTTTGCAGTAGATTGCAACACCGCCCCCTTTGGCAGTTCTATCTTGTCTGAAAATGTTGTAGTTAGGGATGAACATTTCTGAATTTTTGGTGGTCTTCCTAAGCCAGGATTCAGACACAGCTAGAACATCCGGGTTGGCAGAGTGTGCTAAAGCAGTGAATAAAACAAACATGCATGAAACCAAGGATATTACGGTGACACAAGTCATCAAAAGAGAGCGCCTGGGGAATAGGAGTGGAGCTAGGCACTGCAGGGCCTGGATTCACCAGAGGAAAAGAGGAGGAGTAGGATAAGGGTACGGCTAAAAGCAATGAGAATTGGTCGTCTAGAACGTCTGGAACAGAGGAGGTTTCTGGGGGCGATGAAATAGCTTCAAGGTATAATGTACAGACAAAGGTATGGTAGGATGTGAAAACAGTGGAGGTAAACCTAGGTATTGAGTGATGATGGGAGAGATATTGTCTCTAGAAACATCATTGAAACCAGGAGATGTCATCGCATGTGTGGGTGGTGGAACTAATAGGTTGGATAAGGTATAGTGAGCAAGACTAGAGGCTCTACAGTGAAATAAGCCAATAAACACTAACCAGAGCAGCAATGGACAAGGCATATTGACATTAAGGAGTGAAGAAAAGGGTCCAGTGAGTAGTGAGGTTGGTTGGGGTCACGGCGATTCAGACAGCTAGCCGGGCCATCGGTAGCAAGCTAGCATAGGATGGAGGTCTGTTTTTAGCCACCTCGTGCATTTCCGTCAGTAGGATTAGTGGGGTCCCGTGTGGTAGAGGGGATCAATCCAATTCGCAAAAAAAATAGATATAGTTATAGAGGCCCAAGAAAAAAGAAAAAAAATGCGTTCAGGTAACGTCGCGACGGAGGAGCTAGCTGGATAACTCCCTCGGGCAGATAACGTCGGTAGTCCAGTTGTGAAGGCCCGGTGGGGCTCCGCGTTGGCAGTAAAACGGGTCCGGATAGGTGATTGTAGCCCAGGAGTGGCTGATGGTACTCTTTAGCTGGCTAGAATAATTTATGTTTTCTCCGGGATCGACGTAAGCCAATAGTCACACGGATAGCAGCTAGCTAGCTGCGAGATCCAGGTATAAAATGTCCAGAGCTTGCGGTTGAAATTCGGGGACATGGAGAGAAAAATAGGTCCGGTATGTTCCGGTCCGAGCCGCGCCGTACAAAACTGGCGATAGATTTTCGAGCTAAAGGATAACTGATGACCACAAACCGTGGTTAGCTGAATACTAACGATTAGCCAGTAAAGAAGCTAACTAGCTTCAGACTAGCTTCTGATTAGCTTCTGGTTAGCTTCAGGCTAGCTTCTGGTTAGATTCTGGTTAGCTTCTGGCTAGCTTCTGGTTAGCTTCTATGGAGGATTACAGACTTGAGGTAAATAATACTTTTTTTTATAAATTGGTGAGGCGGGTTGCAGGAGAGTGTTTTGAAGTTGAGTTTATGGAAAATAAAAAATATATATAAAAAGGTATGCGAAGAAAGTTGCAAATATACATATATACGGGACACGACAAGATGAGGACAAAGGACGTCTGACTGCTATGCCATCTTGGTGACGCACACTTCATCAAGGTGTCTGGACCTGGATTTTTTTATGACACAGCAATTACACCACATGACCAAAAGTATGTGGACAGCTGCTCGACAAACATCTCATTCCAAAATAATTGCCATTAATATGGAGTTGGTCCCCTCTTCACTGTTATAACTGCCTCCCACTCTTCTGAGAAGGCTTTCCACTAGATGTTGGAACATTGATGCAAGGACTTGCTTCCATTCAGTCACAAGAGCATTAGTAAGGTCGGGCACTGATGTTGGGCGATTAGGCCTGGCTGGCAGTTCCAATTCTGTATGGACCTTGATTTGTGAATGGGGGCATTGTCATGCTGAGACAGGAAAGGATCTTCCCCAGGGTAGCCTAGTGGTTAGAGCGTTGGACTAGTAACCGAAAGGTTGCAAGTTTGAATCCCCGAGCTGACAAGGTACAAATCTGTCGTTCTGCCCCTGAACAGGCAGTTAACCCACTGTTCCTAGACCGTCATTGAAAATAAGAATTTGTTCTTAAGTGACTTGCCTAGTAAAATAAAGGTAAAAATAAAAAAATAAAAAAATGTTGCCACAAAGTTGGAAGCACAGAATCATCTAGAATGTCATTGTATGCTGTAGCGTTAAGATGTCCCTTCACTGGAACTAAGGGGCTTAGCCAAAACATGAAAAACAGCCCCAGACCATTATTCCTCCTCCACCAAACGTTACCGTTGGCACTATGCAGGTAGCGTTCTCTTGGCATCCGCCAAACCCAAATTTGTCCGTCGGACTGCCAGATGGTGAAGAGTGATTCATCACTCCAGAGAAGGCGTTTCCACTGCTCTAGAGTCCAATGGCGGCAAGCTTACACCATTCCAGCCAATGCTTGGCATCACGTATGGTGATCTTAGGCTTGTGTGCAGCTGCTCGGCCATGGAAACCCATTTCATGAAGCTCCGGGACAAACAGTTATTGTCCTGACATTTCTTCCAGAGGCAGTTTGGAACGCGGTAGTGAGTGTTGCAACCTTGGACAGATCATTTTTACGCACTACGCGCTTCAGCACTCGGCGGTCCCGTTCTGTTAGCCCCACCCATTCGCGGCTGAGCCTTTGTTGCTCCTAAACATTTCCACTTCACAATAACAGCACTTACAGTTGACCTGGGCAGCTCTAGCAGGGCAGAAATTTGTTGGAAAAGTGGCATCCTATGACTGTGATACATTGAAAGTCACTGAGTTCTTCAGTAAGGCCATTCTACTGAAAATATTTGTCTATTGAGATTTCATGTAAAAAATTGTGTATTTGTGGTTATACATTTTTAATTGAGCTTTTCCAGATAGAAATACTTTAGGTTGAGGCAGACATTAGTGAATAAGTAGTGATGAAAGCAACCTTGTGTGTTTAGTGTGTTATGCTGTAAATGGACATGGGGATCATGGATAGAGGGGTGGAGCAGCAGAGTTTTAGGGGGAGTCATGGTGTCTGCCTGTACCTGTGGGCCCATGCCACCCATCCCTCTGGGGGGATTCATCCGCATCGGGCCGCCCATGTTTGGATGTCCTGGAGGAGGGATGATCGAGAGGAAGTCCGTCAGCATTGGACAATTTCAGACCAAATACATTCTACAAGCACATATCCCTAAAGCTGCAATATGCAATGTGAGTTATAGATCTGTCATTTTCATTGAAAGCAAATCAGTAGATCTGTTCTATGTGCCCAATTTCTATGCGCCCCGTTCTTAAGTTCCGTTTTTGTGTCTTTTACTTTCGGTTTTGTACACCAGCTTCAAACAGCTGAAAATAAAAAATGTGTGGTTATTGAAAAAATATTTTACAGCGATTTAGATGGTTTTGCTTGTTTTGTCACAGAACTATTGGAATTTTTGCAACCAGGAAATGGCGGAGTGATTTCTGCATATTGCACCTTTAAAGGGATACTGTGGGATTCTGGAAATTAACCCCTGTATTTAACTCCTTTTTGGGGGTAGGCACAAAACTACCTTTATACTTCCATAAATGTTATCTTCAGATGAGTCCTGTGACACTTGGAGAACCCCATTGTGATCGTGAGAATCTCCCCTTTCGCCTCCCGGGTGGCACAGTGGTTAAGGGCGCTGTACTGCAGCGCCAGCTGTGCCATCAGAGACTCTGAGTTCGTGCCCAGGCTCTGTCGTAACCGGCCGCGACCGGGAGGTCCGTGGGACAACGCACAATTGGCCTAGCGTCGCCCGGGTTAGGGAGGGGTTGGCCGGTAGGGATGTCTTTGTCTCATCGCGCACCAGCGACTCCTGTGGCGGGCCGGGCGCAGTGCGCGCTAACCAAGGTTGCCAGGTGCACGGTGTTTCCTCCGACACATTGGTGCGGCTGGCTTCCGGGTTGGATGCGCGCTGTGTTAAGAAGCAGTGCGGCTTGGTTGGGTTGTGTATCGGAGGACGCATTACTTTCAACCTTCTTCTCTCCCAAGCCGGTACGGGAGTTGTAGCGATGAGACAAGATAGTAGCTACTAAAACAATTGGATACCACGAAATTGGGGAGAAAACGTCACATTAGTTTGTCACATTAGTTTGTAGCCCAAATGCAACTAACAGAAGTTGGCACATCGACGGTACCGACGTCAGACAAGTCCCCTGACACTTGGGAGGGCCGTAGAGCAAAACTGAGAACACCATCGTGAGAGTCTCCTCTTTCCATAGAGTGGTAATGGTTTCTAGGGCAAACTGTTCAGACGCTACAGATGTTTTCGTAAGAAGACCGATTTTTGCATATCTCATGGTCTGACAAACACCATTCTAGCTCTGCTGCCTTCTATAGCTCTGCTGCCTTCTATAGCTCTGCTGCCTTCTATAGCTCTGCTGCCTTCTATAGCTCTGCTGCCTTCTATAGCTCTGCTGCCTCTATAGCTCTGCCACCTTGTTATGTCATTTAGATTGATGCAGTGGTGTGTCAATCCTCTCTAGGGGGTTGAGGTTGTTTTTCTACCCAGAGGCAGATGAATATGCAGTACATACCCCTTTCTATCACGAAAGCAATGATGTCCGATGTTAAGAAAAACAGTGTTCGTTGTGGCAGTTTCACCAAGTACTGATTCCAGCTTTAAGCTAATAGATATTACACGTTACAAAATGAATAGAAGTGTGAGGTGTTTACCCTGTGGTCTGGTTGGGTCCAGGCTGTTTGGCAGGAGAGGCTGTGACCCTGGGACTCCCACAGGGGGCTGAGAGACAAAGGGTAAGAGAGAGACTAACATTAGCACAGAGCATTCAACTCCCTGACAATGTACTACTCACATGTAAGACACATACTTCTAGTAGAGAACACCTTTTTTGGGGGGTGGGGGTACTTTACCTGATTTGGCATGCGGAGCGATGGGCGAGGTCCACCTGGGTACCTTGGGGACATGAAAGGCTGTGGGGAGGAGGACAGATGTCGACGTCAGTCTTATCCATCATGCTACTGTACGACTTTCAGCTGTCAGCAGGGGGAACCATTGTGCTGGAGAAAGTGAGCTTTGTTTGCATTCTACACAAGGCAAAGGTTGTGTCTGAACATTGGTCTGAACAACAGTCTGAACAATAGTCCTCAGATGCTGAAGACTAACAGAACAGAACAGAACAGGGGAAATAAAGAGGGAAGATAAAGAGAGAGGGGGGAAGAGAGGAAGGTGGAGTAGAGTATGGGCGTGGGTGATGTCAGCATGTTGAATGAGGGAACTGTAGAGGATGAGGGATGAGGATGGGAGGGTGTGTGCAGGAGGGTAGTGGAAGAATACACATCTATATCGGTTTTTACACACGCACACACCCCCACACACACAAACACAACTGACTGTATTGATCAATTGTCCAACAGAGCTACCAGACAACATTTTGACAGTGTGATAGAACCACAGAAAATATCTCAGTGTATCTAAAGGCGTCAACATGCTTCAGTTCGGCTGGCGCCTAGCCGAGTTGTGCTCGCATACTCCTTTAAAAAGACCTTGGCTTGAAGAACAAGAAAAAAGCAGCAATAGTACTGTTTGTCCATTTTAAGACACCGTAGCCAGTATACCCTTCCACAAAATAGTCTGATTTAATCTAAGATAATTCAAGAAATCTGTCATTAATTTTGACGTTTTTGCCAAGGAGATCTTAGACGCGCAGTTTGACATCTAAATAAGGTGTTTGGTTCAGTATATCTCAAGTGAAAAAACATGCAGGAGTACAGGCTCTTCATTCAAGAATTCCTACTGTTGAATAATGGCAGATGTGGGGGCGTAGACTTCGGCTACTGACTTCAGCTTGCCTCCAGAAAAAATCCAACACGTCACAAAATGTTGTCATAATATCTGCACGGACTGTTCTGAACTGTTTAGGCTGAGAAGTATTGCGGACGCCTTAACAAAAAAAAGTTGTATCTAAAAAAGACTTAATCAAGGGAAAACAAAATATAATAATCATTAAGAGCGCAACTAACCAGTGTTATTGACAATGACATAACACACAAATGATCATGCTATGAGAGATGTGTACGGTCAGGCGAAACATGACGCCATGACAACACAGAAACAGGCTTTCAGAGCCAATTAAACGCAAGGTACTACTTGGTCGAAGGGAGACGAGGCCAGCTGGAGGACAGGTTAAGTAATGACCAGGCCCTGGAGGGAAAGACTGCCATTTCCCCTTCACCCTCCATCGCTCTCCCTCTATCCCTTCCCCTTCTCCCTCCATCTAGCTGTCCTTAATTCTCTCTCCCCCCTCTCCCTTCTCTCTCCCCTCTCCAATCCCTCTCTCCTCTCTCCCATCCCTCTCTCCCCCTCTGCTTTTGTCTAAGCCAAGTTGTGGTGAGTTTGTGTGCGAGCGCTCCACAGTGCAATATTAATGGGATATGAATGGGATATTGATGGGATATGGGATAGTGAGTGCTGGGGTCAGGGAGAGGAGAGAGCATGCCTGCTCTGCTCAGCCTGGCCAGATGCACCCCCACTCTTCCTCTATTCGATACAGCTGGGCCAACACAGCTGAATTATTTATCCAATCTACAGCGTCATGGCCACTGTCTGTCCACAACTAGAGAGCAGGGCTGTTTGTATGGACATATGTTTTGGGGGGTGGGAGGTGGGTAGGGAGTGTGGGTGAGAGACAAAAAGAGACAGATAAGTAGTGAGGGAGTGCAAAAGAGGAAGAGACCAAGGGAGACCGAAGCCTCTCAGTGTGAGTGGACAGGCAGAGAGGAAGAGACCAAGGGAGACAGAGGCCTCTCAGTGTGAGTGGACAGGCAGAGAGGAAGAGACCAAGGGAGACAGAGGCCTCTCAGTGTGAAGTGGACAGGCAGAGAGGAAGAGACCAAGGGAGACAGAGGCCTCTCAGTGTGAAGTGGACAGGCAGAGATAGTGAGTGAGAAGTGAAAGAGGGAGTGCCTGCCTATGCAGCAAGAGGTGAGGGAGAGGTGGCAAAGCGTGTGTGAGAGAGAAAGGTGTGTGTGAGTGTGTCTTACCTGGCCATGAGGTCCCATCATGGGGTTGTTGGGGTTGTGTGGGGGTGGCTGTGCATGGGGTGACGGCTGGGAGCCGGGAGGTCCCTTTAAGAGAGAAGAGAGAGGGAGATGAGTGACACAGTGAGGCTCGGAGGGCCATGGAGTTGAGCTAGCTATAGGTGTTGATGCTCCCTCTACATCTAGCACACATAAAAACACCCGCCCAGGATAGAAGCACTATACAACCTCTGGCTCATGGATCAGCTGTGCTTTTAAACACACTAGACCACTATGGCTAACTGTTTAGAATTCATTCCTATTTCAATGCAGGTGTGTGTACTGTGTCTTTATTCATGAAATGTGTTAAAATAATATATGTCACCTTAAATATAATTAATTTAATTAATCTCTTAGCAACACAGTCTTAAGTAATTCCCAACTGACAGTGTAGAAAAGGAAATCTTACCACATACAGTAACTATGTACGTAAATACATTACATAAAACATCTAACCTCAGAAATATTTATCTCTAGATAACCCATTAAGAAAGCACCTCCTGTTCTCACTTGAACACACAGTATGTAAACCAACCCAATCATACAGAGGAGACCACACGCGTTCACAGTCATGTGTTGTTTTATCAGCCAGTCTTTCAGAGCCTCGATGACGCCTGAAGCTCTCAGGTAACCATGCAGTAGCAGCAGACCCCCCCCCCACACACACACACACAACGTGCACACCAGTCACGCATGCATACACACCCTGCTGAAGCCTTCAGGTAATGTAGCAGACTGGTAATCCCCTAATCCTGCCATTTCAAATCTGCAACACCAGACACACACCTGTATGAGCACTAACTAAACACACACACACACACACACACACACACACACACACACACACACACACACACACACACACTATTTCAACTGAATGTCTGCCCACGGGAGCAGAGACACTTATCTGTCTAACACACTACACATGTCTGCACCTGGCCAGGAGACAATCCTTCTATTTAACACTAGAAGATCTCACTAGAAGATCCAACCTGTCTGATGAAACCTAATTCCTACTAAATCAAAGAAACTCTCTTCAGTTCCGACAGACCAAGCAGCAGCAGACACCAGCAGTATCTCCCCTTCTCCTGCTCAACCACCCTGAGAAGCCCTGGCACTGGGGAGAATGGTGGTGCGTTGACAGAGGGGAGAGCGGTGAAACAAAATGTACAAAAATTGAGCTTGAGAATGAAAATAAATAAAACCTCAACTCTAATGCATTCAACTACTTTATTTTAGCAGTACAACAATGCTTCAGCCCTAAGAGGCAAGCAGCAAGTCAACCAATGCTGACTTAGAGGTGTACAGTGTTAGAGGTATATGTACCCACTAAGTCACCATCGTCCTCATCGACCACCTCATGTACAGGCCTCTCCAAGTGAGGGCCGTGTTGATAAGGCACATAGCTGTGGACTTATGAGGAGCTCTTGTGATGAAGTGTTTCCAGCGAGAGTTTAACATGAGGTTTTTACAAGTGTGTGTTGTGTATAAAACCCACTTACTATAGCAGCCTAATGCTTTCATTTACAATTCTAACCTAGAGAAGAGAAAAATATGACATTTTTTATCAGTAATAAATATGACTGCAGCTGTAGAGTTCTGGATCTGAGTAAGTGTTATGAAAAAGACAGATGTCACAAGTCATGATAGTAGACTAGGTGAAAAATATGTTGATTAAACCTAACTGCACCTGTAGGTCGCTCTAGATAAGAGCGTCTGCTAAATGACTACAATGTCAAATGTAAATAGTAGCATTGCGGCAATGGCTGAGCATAGGGCCGAGGTAGCTAGCAGCTTTTTGGATGGTGGTCAACACCAGCTGCACTACCTGGCCTCCCAGCAGTTTAAAGTGGAGGGCTGTCGCTGTAGCGGTGGACTGTGTGTGTGTGTCTGTACGGGTGTGTCTGTACGGGTGCGTCTGTACGGGTGCGTCTGTACGGGTGCGTCTGTACGGGTGCATCTGTACGGGTGCGTCTGTACGGGGGAAGAAGAGGGTGGGGGGGTGGGGGTTAAATGAAGCAATTAATAAAATCATTTTCTACACAGCTAAGGAGATAACAGCTTGGCAGCGTACCACAAACCCATCAACAAAAGCCACCCAGTCTACTCCCAGACTCACCCTCCCCAGATCTGCTTTAGGAACAACACAACAACTCTGCTGCTTTCCCTGAAGAGGCAGTAACTGAACACAGATTGGATGGCAATACTAAGCCAGTCATGTGTGTATGCATATACAGTACTGCTCCATCTCCACTAGAGGGCAGTGCAGATCTACCATAGACAGGCCCGAACACAAAAGACAAACTGAAACACAACAAACAAAGCCTGGTTGAACAACAGCACAACGCACACTCATTGTCATTCCTTTCTACATTCCAGCAGCAATGCTACAGGCTCATGGCATGGCAACCTGTCAGCTCAGTAGGGAAAGACTGCCATGAGGGTTTGCTCCCCGAGGAGACTGTAGAATAGTGCGCTGATTTAGCGTGTTACTATGGTATGAAGCCGTGAGTCACTGTCGTGTATCTGTGATTCCTGCCACAGTGGTCAGGAATGTCAGTCTTCGTTTCAGTGGCAGACCTGGAATAGGCTCTGCAATGGTTGAACATAAACTAGAATCCTGAATCAACAGCTCAAGAGTCTTCGTCATTAGAATCCAAACCAGGTTTAGTTGAACCACTCGTACAATATGCTACTGCCAGACTAGGCTACAGAGAGACAGTTGACAGCGTGAACAACAGACTGGGACTGGAGAGAGAGAAAGAGTTGGCCCAGGAATGCCAATACTCCTTCTCCAGTGGTCCTATTCACATATCACTTCTACCAGGCATTCTCAAACTTTAACCGATAGGATCCAGTCTAACCTTCTACCATAGAGACCAAGACATGTTCAAACACAATGGGTAGTCCATCAACCCAACAGAGTTCAAATCAAATCATATAAAATATGATTAAAATCACATGCTTCGTAAACAACAGGTGTAGACTAACAGTGAAATGCTTACTGGATGGCAGGGAACTCGACCCCAGTGATGTACTGGGCCGTACACACTACTCTCTGTAGAGCCTTGCCAAACAGTAGCTATACCAAGTTCTGAAGCAACCAGTCAAGATGCTCTTAATGGTGCAACTGTATAACTTTTTGAGGATCGGAGGGCCCATGCCAAATCTTTGCATCCTCTGGAGGGGGAAGAGGCGTTGTTGTGCCCTCTTCACGACTGCCTTGTGTGTGTGTGGACCATAATATATCCCGAGTGATATGGACACAGAAGCTCTCGACCCGTTCCACTACATCCCTGTTGATGTGAATGGTGGCGTGCTCGGCCCTCCATTTCCTGTTGTCCACGATCAGCTCCTAGTCATGTGTGAACAGGGAGTACAGGAGGGGACTAAGCATGCACCTCTGAGGGGCCCCCGTGTTGAGGGAAAGGGGGATATCTAGTCAGTTGTACAACCGAATGCATTCAACCGAAATGTGTCTTCCGCATTTAACCCAATCCCTCTGAATCACTTCAGCGTGGCAGATGTGTTGTTGCCTATCCTCACCACATGGGGGAGGCTCGTCAGGAAGTCCAGGATCCAGTTGCAGAGGGAGGTGTTTAATCACAGGGTCCTTAGCTTAGTGATGAGCCTGGAGGGCACTACGGTGTTGAAAGCTGAGCTGTTGTCAGTGAACAGCATTCTCACATTGGTGTTCCTCTTGTCCAGGTGGGAAAGGGCAGAGTGGAGTGCAATAGTGGTTGCGTCATCTGTTGATGATTCTCTAGAAGAGAGTAGCTACTACACCCAAGCTAGACATTATCACCTATCAATACCTTGACTCTTAAGACTCACCTGACCAACAAACTCAGCCCCAGGCGACATAACTACGATACGCACCAACGGTGATCCAATTTTAGATGACAGTTAGCTAGCTGTCTCTGACTATGGAGAGACATTCCTGTAACAGTGCATATACTGTAGATTAGAAACCAGCTCTGTTCTATTTATGACCACGGTTTACGGCTTTAAGAGTATGGTTTGAAATAACAATGGATTGACATAGGAGCGGCAGGTAGCCTAGCAGTTACGAGCGTTGGGCCAGTAACCGAAAAGTCTCTGGTTCCAATCCCTGAGCCGACTACGTGAAAAATCTGTTGTGCCTTTGAGCGAAGCACTGAACACGAATTGCTCTGGATAATTTTGAGGCTTCCGAGTGGAGCAGTGGTCTAAGCCACTGCATCTCAGTGTTAGAGGCATCACTACAGACCCTGGTTTGATTCCAGGCTGTATCACAGCCGTCCGTGAATGGGAGTCCCAATGTCGGCGCACAATTTGCCCAGTGTCGTTTGGCCAGCGTAGGCCGTCATTGTAAATAATAAAACTGACTTGCCTCGTTAAATAAAGGTTAAATATATATATATTTTTTAAATGTAAAACGTAATAATTTAACAATGTTTTCTGCTAACCTCACTGGGGTAACCTGCTTGTTACTGTGTGCCAGCAGTCTCCTAGTCCTCCATTCTCCTAGTGTGCGTTGGGCCTGCCCTTTCCAGTGAAGTTTTGCCGTGAGGATTATTAAGCGGGCCGACCCCTTCTATATCAGGGAGAATCGCAGATCCGGGCCAGATGCCAACACACAGGCTTTGTGGTCCTCCTTCCCCAAACTCTCCCTCCTTCCTTCCCTTCCTCCCTCCCCTCCGCTGCAGGACCCTGATGTGAGCCCTGGCCTATGAGGTACAGATTAGGGGAGTCTCTCGGGGCTGCTCTCGGGGCTACCCCATCAGTGCTGGGGTCACCTATGTTAATTACCCCTCTCCTCTGAATTTGGGAGGGATGCTGGAACACACACCACTCGCTACTATTGTACAAACACGCATATACCGCCATGCACACACACACACACACACACACAGCCATGCACACACACACACACACACAGCCTTGCACACATACAGCCTTGCACACACACACACAGCCATGCACAAGCACACATCCATGTACACGACACACACACACACACACAGCCATGTACAGGCACAACCACGTACACACACAGCCACATATACACACATGCACAGGCACACACACTCATGCATACACACACAAACTCATGCACACACACACACAAACTCATGCACACACATACACAGCCATGCACACACACAGCCACGCACACACTCACAGCCATGCACACCAACACACAGCCAAGCACACCAACACACACGCACACACACACACAGCCACGCACACAGCCACACACAAGCACACACACACACCACAGCCATGCACACACACACACACACACACACACACACACACACACACACACACAAACACAGCCTTGAACAAATACACACAGCCCTGCACACACACACCCACACACAGCCATGCACACGCTCACAGCCACGCACACACACAGCCACATACACACAGCCACGTAGACAACCACGCACACACACACACACAGCCATGCACACCAACACACATAAGCCAAGCACACAAACACACACGCACACACACACAGCCATGCACACACACACACAGCCATGCACACACAGCCACGCACACATAGTCATGCACACGCACGCACAGCCACGCATACACCCAGCAACGCACGCACAGCAATGCACACACAGCCATGCACACGGACATGCACATACACACGCACACACAGCCACGCACACAGCCACGCACACAGCCACGCACACAGCCATGCACACGGACACAGAGTCATGCACATGCACACACAGCCATGCACACGCACAGCCATGCACACGCACGCACAGCCACGCACATGCACACACAGCCATGCACACGCACAGCCATGCACACGGACACAGAGTCATGCACATGCACACACAGCCATGCACACGCACGCACAGCCATGCACACGCACGCACAGCCACGCACACAGCCACGCAAAAGCAAAAACAGCCATGCACAAGCAAACACACACACACACACACACACACAGCAATGCACACACACACACACAGCCACGCACACACACACACACACACACAGCCATGCACACACACACACACACACACACACACACACACACAGCCACGTACACACACACACACACAGCCACGTACACACACACACAGCCACGTACACACACACACACATACACACAGCCACATACACACACAGCTATGCACACACACACCAACACACACACACACACACACACACACACACACACACACACACACACACGCAGCCATGCACACGCACATACACAGCCATGCACACATACACACACATA